>NC_062543.1:4178973-4438973 GCF_022655615.1 Tachysurus fulvidraco | reverse complement strand
TAACCAATCACAAGACAGTGATATCAAAACAAAAAACACACAACAAAATAAACCCCGAAGCTCACCGAGAATCATGTGGAGGAATTTGTGACACTAGACTCATTCACTTGAAGTTGTTATACTAAAGCTACCACGAAACTGGAAATTTCTCTGTCCTAAAAACTTATTAACCATTTAATTATTAATCGGTGCTGACAAAATATTTGTCTTATTTGTTAAATAACAAAAAAATCTGATCACAGCTTATGTAAATTGTGGTCCATAACTGTCCGTCTGTCCGTCTGTCCATCTGTCTGTCTGTCTCTCTCTCGCTCTGTGTTTGTCTCTCTCTCTCTCTCTCTCTCTCTCTCTCTCTCTCTCTCTCTCTCTCTCTCTCTCTATTGTTCCACTGCGATCTAGCCATCAAACCCCATTCATCATCCCGCCACTTTCCCTCTACAGAATTATTATTTCTTTGATGTGTTACTAGTCAAAAAGAAATCCATTTCACTGCCCGTAGGTTTATCGCTTGAGAGAGGACATTAGGGACGTACTTGACTTGTGTGGACAACAGCACAGAAGACCACGTGGACGAGAAAGCCGCAGCAGTTGACTGGATGCTGCTTTGAAATAAGAGAGGAGGAAGGAAAATGAGATGAAATGGGTAAAACTGAGTGAACGTGAGAAAACGAGAGCCAAAATAGGAAAAGAGAAAGAAATAAGAGAAGGAAAAGAGGCAGGGCCTAAAAGCTCTCCCTCTCACCCTCCCTCACCTAGCGTCTGTGATAATTTATCACTCCTTCTAGCTCGACTGACAAACTATTTGCAGGAAAATGAGTTTTTCCGCTACGGATTTGTCCTCTGGGAATGGAAAGGGGAGCTGCTGTGTTTTTATCCCCTATGATACACACATCTCTCTCTCTCTCTCTCTCTCTCTCTCTCTCTAACACACACACACACACTGGTGCGTGTGAAGAGGCAAAGGCTCACACATGCACACTCACACTCGTACATTCACTGTGGTCTAGAGTACTTATGGAGGAGGGGGGCTAAGATAAATGAGGTAAATTAATAGAGTCACTGAAGGAAAAGATCTGCTTCCGCTCCAGCAAATCTGCCGGTGACACACAACTGACACGCTAGACAGCAAGAAAATCTAACTCTCTTGCTCTGTCTCTCTCTCTTTATCTCTCTCTCTCTTTCTATCTCTCTCTTCCACACTCTCTGTTTGTTTTCTCCTTCTCTTATCAGTTCTATGATCTGTCATTTCCTTACCTTTACAAAGTTCCACAAATCCGAAACCACAAATCGATTCGGATTCTTAACATCAAGCCTTCATACAACACTTCGGTTCGGACCCGGGACACGAGTTGCTGACATGATCAGCGCTGATCGATGTGGGTCAGCAAGTCCAACCTTCCTTCTCACCCTCAACAAACAACATATTGACAGTGCGCTTGGTAGTGAATTATACAACGGTAAAGGGCCAATTACATCGTAATTATACTGGGCCATTTGTAAAAATGTCGGTGGATCATTAAACGTCATCTCCGCAGGCATCCCTGGCCATAAATTTGCAGCAGGCAGTGAAGGCTCACTCACTTGTTATAACCTAATGACTTCAAACACATGCATGGCTAATTAGCATATCAAGCACATTCTTGTTTTACTGCATGCGATAAATGTGATAAACATAGTTGACTTTAAGAAAAAAAATAAGAATAAATAAACAGTAGAGATGCTTTTAAAACCAAGAGAGAGATTGACTCTATTTGACTTCATGCTGCTGTGTGTTTTTATTACATTTTATGGCATTTCAAAATTGAAGCATTTTAGAAACATCAAATATATAGATTTTAATTAAGAAAAACTACCAGTAAAAAAAATCAATCACATTCTTTGATCACATTTTCTAAAAATTATTTTTACCAGCAAATCAAAGTAACATGTTATATAATATGACATCACTGAGAAATAGATTCCAGCTCATATGATTGACAAAGTGTGTAAACATATCATGGTGGTTGTCTGTAGACAGCAGGCATTCTCTGAAAAGCAACCAGAGACTGAAATATGCCGATTTGCTTTGTTGAAACACAAACAAATTTAAAAAATAGAATGAACTGAGTAGCTTTGGAACTTAACTAAACAAAAAGAAATATTAGAATTCCCTATTATCAGATTACAGAAATGATTAGATCATTTCAAAGATGTAAACACACCCACTGATGGAATAGCTTTCTACAGTTGACCTTCCCATCATCAAAACAATTTGTAGAGGAATTTGGTAAAAATGCATGTGATTACTGTGATCAGAACTACAGAATAAATTCTTATGGCAAACAGTGAATGCAGAAAACAAAGCTAAAGCTGCATATTGAAATAAAATGTTAGGCAGTATGGGAAACCCCATCTCATATCGCTCAGTGATCAGTCAAGTGAAGCGCCGATGATGAGGCTCCAGTTTGTTTAATGCCCTGAGTGACTTTTACCTGAAGAGACTAATTTGGATGATGGTGATAACCAGTGGAAAATCATTTCACATCACAAATGTGTGTTACAAGTTTGTCAGTCACGTTTTTCCCTAAATAGATTGTCATGAATGTAGAGGTAGATAGTGAGTCTTTTAAAACTTTACTACTGGTTTCAGAACTGTATAGTAGAAAAAAGGAGAAATTTACCAAACGTCCAACCAAAAATTATCCAATAACCAATTATGAACGGCACAGCAGTAGTGTGAAATGAGTAGAATGAGTGAAATGCTACTACAATAGTACAATAGGTTTAAAATAGTTTACAGTAAAACTACTAGCATGATGATTACAGTTGTGCGAAATCTTTAGATTTTTTTCTGATGTACTAGAAGGTTGTCAGGTGGAAGAACGTGAAACTGAAATGCAGTTCACAAAGTTTAATGGAGACACAAAATTGCAAATGTAGAAAACGGCTAACCAGAGCCTAGTTCCAGGTGAAGCCAAACCTGGTGAATGTGATGATACGTCGTGTACTTAGCTTGAATAGTCCAGCAAGGTTCGTCAGCCTAAACTGTAGAACGGACAGTGAGCTAGGTGGGGAACGAAGGTTATATAGCCTGGAGGCTGATGACTGCCAGGTGTAGACTGTTAGTAGGTAGGAGAGCTGCTAGGAGTGCTAGGTGTGTTAGGTGGAGGTGTGGCTGGTGGATCCCTGACAAAGGTGCTGTGATATGTTTAATATGTTTACGGTAACGTTATAAAAATTGGGCAGGAATGAAAGTGAAACCATAATGTGGTGCTTATAATACATTAAAATGAGAAACAATCATTCCCTGTGTAAAAGTTGTCTTTTCGATCTTTTTTTTTTAAATATTACCAAAGATGTTTATTACTTTTCCCATACTTTATTGCAATTCTTTATATTGGAAAGTAAAGTCAGAACACTGGTCAGAGAACTTGCCAGTAAGATCAGTTTAAAAAAAAAACAACCCATTAAACTACGATTGCTAATTTAAAGTCTAATTATGGCGCCTCCATGACAGCAATAAACTCAAAGTGACAAGAATCCTAATGTTGTTCATCAACTACCCTTTCTCCACATTATAACATTTTCCCAATGGACAACACATCTGACTTAATTTATCTGCTCATTTATAAGCTGTCGTTAGATGAAAGCATGAAAGTCCGGCACAGGATTAGGAAAAGCTATAGAAAGCCCATAGGTCTATGTATTGCTCTTCAGAGTAAGGTCGCAAGCTTCAGACAAAGGCTGACAAATATTTGACAGCGTACATGTTAACTGTGTAATTGAGTCTACAGCTGAGTCAGAACCCTGTTGTCTGAGTAGCAAGAAGTGACAATGTAATCATTATAATCGTGTTCGGGACAAGACGGCACTACACAGATGACAAGAGAGGTGACAAGTAACACATGTCAAGGAGAACATCTGTCCCAGGACAATAGCGTGCACAGTGAGGATGAACTGAATATGTAGTAAGAGTTTACTGACAAAAGAAACTGAAATACCCCAGAATATGTCATTCTATCAATAAAATAATGAATGTAGCTCATTTATTTAATGTGTTTAATGTCTATGTAATTTCTATAATTTTACACTAAAATGCCAGGATATATCAATCCCAAATTGTTAGCTAGCTATTTAAGTGATAGCAAATTAGCTTGTGTTTGTCACAAGTCAGGTTGGATTTCAAAATCTTAGTCTTGGTATGTAGCACCGAGTTAGCAAAACATCAAAATATACAGTACCAACAACCATGAACTGTTCATCGTTAACATTAATTCCAGTCAGCAAACTAGTTTGCTTAGCATACAGGTTTTGTGTCCATAGGCACATGGGGCAACTCTCCACCAAATGAATGACGTCAAGTGTGTTTAGCATTTCCTGCTCTGCTGCATGTATGTACTGTAATTCAACATCTTTGCACATCTTTTAGAAACATCATCTGGAGCTGTACACGGGTTCCTTCGGAGTGGCTTAAGAAGCCCACAAGTGATAGACTAAATCTGAATAGAGTATAATAATGTACAGGGAGAAGTGTTAATTCTAAGTAAGCACACTGCTGACTTTGGTCCTGCTTGGTAGAACAGTCAGCCAGCCAGCTGGACAAGTGGCCTCACCATCACCACCAAGTCAACTAATCCAGTCTTGCTTGTGTCCCTGAGGTGGCTGGCAGTGGTTTACATTATTATGTTTGCTATTAGTTAGAACACCCTGGCAGCTTCCTCCATACACAGATCTGCCTTACCAAATAGATGGAAAATAAGCCAGACACCTGTCTCTGTTGATTATAGGCAATAGAAGTCTGACCTAGAAGCATGCCTGAATGCATTGGTGCATGGCACATAGGGCTTGTATACCCTTAAGTAAAATAAGTTCCACCAGCAGTACCCAAAGTATTGCACAATTCCTGAAATTCTAGGTTTTCTAAAGGGACTGCCAGGCAGTGTCAAGTCTCCATCCACCTTATATGTGGATGGAGACCTTATATAAGATATATGTGGTAGCCATAATGGTACACCACAGTACTATGGATGCATCTCTCTGTGGGGTCTCATTAGCTTATCACTGCACTAAAAACTTTGAGGTGCCTCTATTGGCTAGAATCCTGTAGGCACCCGGTGTAGAACCTCACACTCATCCTCCTGTCCCTTAAGGCCTATGATATACTTGAACTGGCTAAACGAGATACATGGTCTGGCAACCAGCACGTCTTTCAGCAATAGCTTGGCACTCCTGAATGTTTGTTCAGCAGCTACTGAGGCATCTCCCCATACTTTATCTAGAGACATGTCCCCTCCCAGTTGTGTGAATGCAGCAATTTCTGAGCACCTTTCAAGACAGTCCTACTCCTGGTGACATTGTTGGAATATGTTATCTGGTAGAGTTTCACTAGCAACGTTAAAAGAACCAGATTTGCATACCTAACTAGTGTTTTATATCATGTGCAAATAATTAAAACATCAACAATAAAACAATATATGATCACAAACTGGTTTAACTTCCTAAATGTCTAGAACGCAATGGAAAATCCAGATTTACATCAATCTCTCTTCTAAATACATTCAGTTTTCTGTTAGTGTTCAGTTTTAAGATACAGCATTAAAAAACACATAAACAACCCGTGTTAATTAATCAAGTGCATTGCTCATGAATTGTTTAACATTCTAATTTAACATTTTCTTATGTAGTGCCATTAGGCTTAAAATAAACCTTAACAAAACCTACCCACCAATCCAAAATATCTAACTAAACAAATACCAATAAAACTTCACTGCTCTTTACTGTATCCCATTCAGAACGTTAGTTACCATTGTAACGCTTCATGGGTTGACCCACCCCAGTAGTGGATCTGTCAATCAATTGAAAGCCTCTCTATTTTTTATACCCTGCCTCTCAAAACAACAAAAAACAAACCCTCTCTATCTCTTTCACTCACATAGCATGGCATAAGATTTGGAGGATTTGTGAGAATATGTCCGAAGATGCTTTTTTACTGCCCTTTTGCTCACACTTATCTAAACTCATTAAGAGTCTGGACCCTGGAGTTTATCCTATAGTCCGTCATCCTAAAATGCAAGAAGAACTCCAATAATCTTCACATAAGAATGTCAGGTCAGAAAGATCCCAAATTGAGCATGTAGAGCTCAATGAGGGCCGAGCCGTTCTTTTGCTAATGGCTGTTAATGCCTGTGCACTATTGTGGCTTGCACAATGGTCATCACACAGTGCCCTGTGGAGGGGACATCTCTCAGAAAACAGCTATAAGACCCACAAACCTTGGGGGAGAGTGACCTGTGGTGGAGCAAGCAGATTTGGGGGAGCAGGGGGTTAGACTGGAACAGGGTTTGGGGTCAGAGGGCAAAGCTCAGAGCGGAAATGGGAGGCAAAGTGGAAACAATGAGGAGGGCTGGACCAGACCCAGACAAAGATAAAGGGGGGGATAAGTACGCACAAAACACAGGAAGATGAGGAGAGAAAGATGGGCAACGAATAGAGGCGAGTCAGGAGCAGATGGTAAAAGAAGGGGTTGTTGAGGGAAGAGGAAAAAAAGACTAACTAAAAAAGCCACAAAGCTGAAACAGTGAAATCTGCAGAGTGTGTGGGAAGGGAAAGAAAGCAAAGAGGTTCTTCCAGAAAAAAATCACATATTTCCGCCTATCTATGCATATTTCATGTTACACATGAAACTATTTTACAGGTAATTAAACAGATAGAAGAAAAAGATATATAACCACACGAATAAAAACATAATGGACTACTCTAATTGAAAAAGTTTGTCTAGACCTATACTAACTTCTTTAACAAAAAAAACAACAAAACAAAACTGACATTTGAGTAAGTGATAGTCATCTAAAGTTGATAGTGGATACAGCCTTGTTTGAAGAACCAACGAATGTTTGCGAAAAGCTAATGGACTCATCAATACCGAGGCGGTTCGCCTGCTATTATGATCTAATTATCTGGCTCATCTCGACTCGTTGACCACGACGAGACAAGCGTGCGGGTAGATTTATAAAACTTGCCATTAAGTGGGGTTAAATGCGCGCCTCATTCATCTCACCGAGTGACACGCGAAGGCAAGCAGACGAGATGCCTCACAAGCATAAAAAGGAAAAAGGCGGGAAATCAACCAGTGTATGGCTATGTTTCCCTGATCAGTCTCACCAGGCAAAACATAACATTTATAGATTTATTTAACTAGTATTTTTTATTATTGAAATCCATAAAAGCATTTTGATGGAGAATACAATATATACTTTTGGAAATTATCCCATGTGTTAGACAACATACGTAGGTGCCAGATGGAAAATACCAGGATCGTGGTACATCAGCCATGTGCCCTATTCCCTGCAAACTGCATCATTATTTATTCTGTACTGTCTAGTACACTTGTTAGGTACACTGCACTACAGGTTTGTCCAGTTATTTCACATCTTTGCAGTTTTATAGCAATGTCCAAAAGCATAAAAGAGGAATGTCAAGCATGATTCTGAAATCCCACAATACAGATAGTGGAAAATACCCATAATTCACTTTTCCTTTTATAGGAATAGGTTGTAAGACATCTTTTCTGCCTCAGTAGTACATAGCAGAATTACATTAGTGCCTTGAATCTGTAGACCTATTCTTCCTTTCGTCAACAAAACTGTAAAACTCCCAAAGGTGTTGACTATTTGGTCATACCAGTAGTGCAGTAGGCATATCTAATGTCTAAATGTATGCTTGTGGGTACAGGCTACCCATAATGCATTTTGCCACAGGAATAGAAAAGGAATAACTGGAAGTCGAACATTCAACATCAAAACGCATACAGACCACGCAGAACACCCATAAGGCACATGTTGTAACTTATGTTCCTTAACTCTTTTAAAAGGTAAAAGTACAGGTGAAAGATACACATTAAAGGTGCAAAAAGTTAGGTCGTTTTGTTATGACATTGCATAGAGTAGATCTAAACTGGAATAAAATTGGCTCCTGCTGTACTGTAGGTTATTGAATCAGTTCTTTCAAACAGTAACGCAGTAATGGATGACAACTTTAGTCTTTAGTAGGTTACTGGCTTTCCTCTTTCATGTTCCGTGTTTTTGCCCACTCAATGCACCTGACAATAGCAGTATTGTGGAATCGTTTTGGGACTCGAGATGCAACAACATGACCCTTTGCCCCCTTATTTCCATACGAGGCTGCCTGGCCGCAGGAGCTGAATTTTGGGAGACGCCCAATGCTTCTCATTCCCGCAGGTTACACACACCGAGGTTTCACTTTATCTCCATCCACTCAACATAGACAACATGAGCAGAGGAAATTGGCTTTAACCCTCAGTTAACTCAATGATTGAACAGCTCTATTTTATTGTATAGGATAGGTACAAATAAACAAACAAATAAATAAAATTAAACCGTTTATATTTCATTTTTTAACACATGCAACTTTAACTTTTATTGTAAAAAAAACAACAAATAAATAAACAAAATTACATTGGCAATTCATTACTTTTTTTATATTTGATATCTTTTTAATAAGTTGTATCTGAATGAATTTCTCAATGAAATAAACCCCATTTTATTTCATTAATTCTGTAGACCTGGTTCCTGTTTTTGAAGATAATACTTGTCAGATGTCACACTTCAAATCAAGTTCATTTTTACATTCTCGTCTTTTGTTGTTGTTCTTTTTTTTAGTCACATTTAACCTTATTTTGCTTTAATAAGTTCATGTGTACATGTGCATGCAATGTGTGAAACAGTTGCCTCTCAATTCAACGCTGAAAACATAGTGCTGTTTATTATTTATCATTATATCACTTTATATTACTAGCCTTATGATTTTATACATTCTGCTCTACTGTTTATTTCATCTTTGAAAAAGCCTACAGGGAATAAAAGAGAAGTTAAATATCTACAACTTACAAATTTTCAACATTCTTTGGTGAGTATAACCGTGAAGCTATTTTTATACTTGCAAAAAAAAAATCCTACTCCTCTTTCACTCCTCATACCAGTGCGGCTTATAAGTTAAACTTTTAAGTTCCGTTTTCCCTTAGTTGCATCTTAAAAAAATAAAAATAATAAAAATAAAAAAATAAAAAATAAAACAACGACAACAGAAGCCTGGTTCATAGTCATAAAATCGTCCATTTATAAACTGAAACAACTGGGGAAAGTATTCATGCAGACATTACATTCATTGTATAACAGTTGTATTTATCTGTTATCATATTATATTCAGGTTGGATAACCATCTCAGAGTTTTTAATCCCATGGTAAACTCTGGATAACCTTGTGTCCGCTTCTCTCTCTCTCTTTTCTCCTTCGCCCACAGCTCGTCCCGAGGCAAGTACTCCTCGTTCGCCCCATCTACACTTTAAGGGGAATTTTCCACCTCTATTTTTTGTTATGATGTGCTTTAATCCTTCCTGACTATTGTATTTATTTCAAAACACGCGCACTTTTGTTCTGCAGCCCCACACGGCTTGAATAAGTAAAATCGGGCCTTTGGTGGGGTTTAGAGATAAGATTTTAGGGAAGCGAATAGTGCGCCTCCACTTTACGCACAATGTATCCAGGTATATATATGTATATATAATATATTAATAAAATCATTATTATATATATATATATTACATTCTATATTATTTAGATTGACTAACTCCAATAATCCAACATATGGGTTCCTTGACGAAAAAAGTCACTTTCGGTTAAACGTGTCTGCCTGAAGTCAGTGTTACAGACGCACGATGCTCTGTTATGGATATATGAAGACGATTTATGCTGCACGCGCCAGATGGCAATAACTTGCGACTATAGACCGGGTGGAGAAACAGGGTTGCAGCGTGGAGCACTTTCAGGTGTTATGTTTGTTTTAGAGAGGTGTAAGAACAAGCTAAACCGTGTCAAAATTCACAGGAGTTCTCTCTCTCTCTCTCTCTCTCTCTCTCTCTCTCTCTCTCTCTCTCTCTCTCTCTCTCTCTCTCTCTCTCTCTCTCTTTCTCTTTCTCTCACGAAGAAGAAGACCAGTGCTATCAGAAATATAATGATAATAATAATAATAATAATAATAATAATAATAATAATAATAATTTAACTTTACATTTCTTACATAGCTTATATACATCTTTTTATACATTTCCCAAGCGATAGTTGTGGCCCTAATAAATTGCACCTTTTTTGTTACTGGGGTGGAACCATCAAGAGATCAAGAGTGCTTTTTGTACATATTTTCTTTTACCTGGTTAGGTAGATTGAGTAGATTAGGTAGATTTACTTTTTAAAGATTTAAACTTTTACTCTTCTTGTCTATTTTTATACCTGAAAACATTCTAAAGATTATTATATGAGGCAAAGAAAGATACCAAAATTTGGTATTACATATTTCTCTAAACAAATGGTTTAAAAGATATTAATCTCTGATTCGACAACATGTGCATAATGTAAAAAGATCGTGCACAATATTATGCAGGTAGTTTGCTAGAAATAGAAGGTTTACGGTATGGAGCCTATTTGATGTAATGACACATCGCTGCAAATCAAGGACTAAATTGTGTGTAAAAATGCACGCCGTAGGCCTAAATGAGGCGGCGTTCACACAGCCCCGGGAGTCGTGTCACATCTTCTCTGAAATCTAATCAAAGGCAGGCTAAACGCAAACAGCCCGGATCACTGACAAATATTTCCGCAAACGTTGACGTATCGCTCGGTCACTGCGCGAGCTGTCGTTGCCGAATCAGCCGCCTGTCCACAGATTCCCAGTCAAAATCACGCCTCTTTTCTTACAACATCAAGCCTCACGGACCGCCCACCCACATCCATCGTCCAATAGCTTGACTGGATCTTCTGAGCGGGCCGGTGCCGTGAGAGGCGGCGGGATAAAACCACACATATACACACACGTCCACGCGCACACACACGCACACTTACGGCTGACAGCTGCTCCTGCACATCTGTGCTCTTGTTTCGAGAAGCTCAAATATTTCATACACTATTTCTCAAACTGTCTTGAGGACATATATAGAGATTTGTTTTTAACGCGCGTCGTCTGTCCTGGATCAATACGCACAAGTCTCCAGGACGCAGAAGGTAATTATAATTGTTTTTGTTTCCTTTCTATTTCTTTCTTTCTTTCTTTCTTTCTTTCTTTCTTTCTTTCTTTCTTTCTTTCTTTCCTTTTCTTTTCTTTTTTTTTGCGCCTATGCGTCTTCGGCTTTCGTTTCAGTTAACGAGTGATGGAATGGATTATTTGAGGTCGCCTATATGCCAACGTGAAATCCAAAAATAACTGCAAACTTCTAGCATTACAACCCGAGTTAAAACTAGTGCCATGGAGTAATAACGGCCTTTAATTAAACTCCACAATCTGTGCTCTAAACACTGCTGAAAACAGGCTCATAAATAGTATAAAAAGCAGAATTTAAAATGCGGCATGGCATAAAACAGATTAAGACATCCAACAATAAGACATCTTTTAACTAGAAAATCAATGTTTACCACTATGTCCTTTTGCAGAGCATTTAAAGGAGCGTTTCCATTCCAGGCGAAGCCTCATATGGACTAAAAGCAACCAAATTAAAGTGACACTCCGACTTTTACCCCAGGACTAAGCGGCCCACAGCACTGCACAATGTCCAACACAACCGGCAGAGGTAAACAATACGAATTACATGTTTATTCTGTGCGGTTTCAAATGGATATAATCATTTTAAATGTCTTAAACAAGCTTTAAAACAGGCTACAATTACGTAGATGTACGGAGTAATAATAATAATAATAATAATAATAATAATAATAATAATAATAATAATAATAATAATAATAATAATAAATAATCACTGTATTTTTCTGCAATGTCTTTTTATTAATGTGCATAATATTAATAGCCATGTCTGCATAAAGAGCTAAAATTATTAGAATAAATTAAACGTATATGTCTAATATTCTGATATACGATCCTCTAAAAAGCTTTTGGAATGTAGATCATTTTCTATACATAAATAAATTTCTTAAAAAAATGCTAGAGGAACTCTGTTTTTGCGTCCTAAACATTTCTATAATCATTGAGGATTTAATTCCAATAATAACCCTATAAGACTTTAAAGACATGTTTAAACGGTGCTCCTGCTCCTTGAAAAAGCTTTAAGTACTCCACTTTCTCCAGAAATAACATCCATTTAGGAAGAATGTTGTATAAAAAATCTCAGGTGCTGTTTTTCTTGTGATCTTGTGACTTTGTGTTCATTACAGTGTTCCTGAATGTTTTAGTTTGTATTTTATATGCGCATGAATTAAGGGTTTAGGATTGACTTATTATATTTAAGGCCTGGAATATTTAACATTAACAATAAAAAAAATTGAAATGCAAAAAAAAAAAAAAAAAAAAAAGTCAAATGCAATGTAAACTGTCATAAACAAAAATCTTTAAACTTTTCTTACAGGCAGACTGCAATAGTTAATTTAAGTTGTATTTAATATACATATTATAGTACATTATACTAAGACAATCCACGTACATTTCGGTTGCATTAATTATTTACTGTATTACACTTACAATTTTTATTTATTTATTCATTTATTTATTATTTGTTTGTTTGTTTGTTTGTTTTTTCTTTTATTATTTTTTTCATTATTTAAAAGGCAGTTCTTTCTGGTTGAAATGTACCGTTTTGGATTTCTGCAATAGTCCTTTAATCAAAAGTTAAATGATTACATTTTATTTATAGCCCGGTTTTATTTACAGCTCTTTGTGAGAAAGGATTTAATATCTTATGAAAATGGCATTTTTGTGGAAATGATAACGTTGGTTTGCTTCAGATTTTGGGAGATTATCTTGAAACATATATTTTCTATATATTCTAAATCTTCTGTCTTCTTCTGGTAATAACATTTACTGCAATTACATTGATTGTAATCTATTAGCTGTATCATTTATTAGCTAAATTGATGGTGTAGAGACTTTAAATAAGCTTTTTGTATTCTTCCATAATTACCTTAACAAGCATATCAAATTCACCAAACGTGCAGCAGGGATAAAGTCAGAAATAATGGATAATGATATTATTGATATTAGTTGGACAACTAGGGCTATAATGGCTCACGTAGATATATTCATAGATTTGAAAATATTTCTTTTTAAATTTATGTTTACAAAATGCCGTTCATATCCTTGCGCCATAAAGAGTTATAAGGCGGGTCTAAAGAAAATATATTTTTTTTAAAATAAATGATGAGTCCGCTTCCAGGCCATATGCTTGTGTGTGTGTGTGTGTGTGTGTGTGTGTGTGTGTGTGTGTGTGTGTGTGTGTGTGTGTGTGTGTGTGTGTGTGTGTGTGAGAGAGAGAGAGAGAGAGAGAGAGAGAGAGAGAGAGAGAGAGAGAGAGAAGGCGCGCGCGGTGGTCCCTTGGGGTGGCACCGCTTTAATATCCTGCCGCTTGCTGAAGCTTGGCGAGGAGTTTTACACACTCGGCTAGCAGCGTTAATGGTGCCGTTTGATGTGGAAATGAAAGCTGGGGTGGGGGGGGGGGGGCAGAGCTAAAAGGAGACACAAGGTACTGAATAGGCGAAATTAAAAGCAAAGAAATTCTAAGCGAGTTACTGATGTTACCACAGTAGGACCATTTTATTCTCTTATTATTCTCGCTTTAAATATAACTTTAGTCTCATTATAGACACTGGTGGTTTTATTTATATGTATTAGGCTAAATATTGTTTTAAAATTCCTTGTTGTCCGGAACAGGCCTAGAATTAAACTATTATTATTTTTAACTGAGCTTCATTTATTAATTTCACACAAGATATTATATTAAATTAATGGTATATGTATTAGATTATTTTATAATAATAATAATAATAATAATAATAATAATAATAATAATGTTAAAAAAGTCTATAGCAAGGGAATACATTTCTGAGACCTTTATAGTTGAATGAAAATTATTTATTATGATTATGATTATGATTATGATTATGATGATGATTATTATTATTATTACTAAACGACTATTAGGTAATTAGTACTTAAATAAAATAAAATAAAATAATTGCAAAACAAATGGGTCGTTAACTTGAAAAAAACTGAAAGAATTTTTTCCTTTTCCCCAGTGGATTTACAATTACGCATATTTTCTGTAACACTAAACTGGCATGAATAATAAGAGCCAATTCGTAAATTTAACACAAATTAATTAGGAAGAAAAGCCCCAACCACTAACTCATTTAAAGAATGAATTTCAACAGCCCAGAATTCACACTGTATAAAAAGACTTAATTCATTGACAAAAGTGATGTCTGCTTTTGGCTTTTTAAATACTGCTTGGAAAAGATGTGTTACTTGTGCCTGAGTTAATGAATAAATGTTTTTTCCATGTAACATAGAGACTTATTTATAAAGATGCTAACACTTTTAGATAATAATGTGTTGTTTGTTTGTTTGGCAGATTAATGGGGAACAAATTTTATTCACACAACCTAGAGTGTACAGAAGCTTTTGTGAGTCAGAAGTAAACAATGAAGTAATTTTCAGTTACAGACTTTATTTCTGTTCATAAAACAGAAATCATATTTGAGTGTCCTTTTAGAGAATAGAAATGAGTTAACATTTTTTTTTTTTTTTTTTGCAAAAATGACTCTCCAGACCATTGACTGATTTATATGTCATTGTTGGCTTGATAAAACTCTTAATTCTGTATTTATGTCACATGCCAGGTGTATTTTCAGCCCGAGTGATCTGGTGACTGTTTCATTGCAGAATGCAATCCGGTCCAATACAGGTACCATGACATTTATGTTTATTCATCCCCCTCTCTCCCCCAGGTCATGGGGGTCTTAATCAACTAGGCGGCATGTTTGTAAATGGACGCCCGCTCCCGGAGGTCATCCGGCAGCGCATTGTGGACATGGCTCACCAGGGTGTTCGGCCCTGCGACATCTCCCGTCAGCTGCGGGTCAGCCATGGCTGCGTCAGCAAGATCCTGGGCAGGTAAGAGGCCAGAAATTGAGTTTAGTCTTTGAGACAGTCTGAAGGGCAAGTCGAGGCATGGAGTATACAAAACAAGTCAGGACATTAATAATCAAATCAGGACTGTATCTATGGGCAGGAAATTAATACGTTTGTTGAAGGTGTTGACAGTAGGCTACTGCATGACAGCATACTCATACTCAGTTAATAATTTGAAATAACTTTGTGAACTTGCATTCCTTTCAACACAATAGGCTTATTACTAAATATTTATTTGCCCAACTATGCCCATCTCAGATACTATGAGACAGGAAGCATAAAACCTGGAGTGATCGGTGGCTCGAAGCCAAAGGTGGCTACGCCAAAAGTGGTGGACAAGATAGCAGAGTACAAGCGGCAAAATCCCACCATGTTCGCCTGGGAGATCAGAGACAGGCTCCTGGCCGAGGGAGTTTGTGACAGCGACACGGTTCCCAGCGTCAGTTCCATAAACAGGTAACACACGACAAACAAATGCACAGTAAAATGAGCAGAACCCAAATTCAGTTATGATTCGTTCTAACATAAACATATTTAACACGATTGGTTCCAATGTATTTCAGGATCATCCGGACGAAGGTGCAACAGCCATTTAACGTGCCCTTGGAAAGCAAAAGCCTCAGTCCAGGTCATACATTAAGTAGGTGCCATTAATTCCACAGTCATGCACTCAACTAAAATCCTCCCAGCCTTTAACATGTTGTTAATTATTTCCAGCCTTTCATATTTATTCATGCTTGTTTTATATCTTCACAGTTCCAAGTTCAGCCGTCACCCCTCCCGAGTCACCTCAGTCTGACTCTCTGGGTTCCACCTACTCCATTAGTGGCCTGCTGGGTATTCCACAGGCAAGTTCAGACGGCAAGAGGAGTCATGACGACAGTAAGCACACGCTACACTTTAACACAGTCCACTTTGGATAATAGTTAACTGCTGCTTCTCAGGATTAAAAGCAAAAAGGGGGAAAAACTGAGTTGTCAAAAAGAATTAAGACATCATAAAAATATATATATACGTGTATACATGTGTATATATATATATATATATATATATATATATATATATATATATATATATATTCAAATTCCAAAATGTTAAGGAATATTGGCTTTCCTGTAATTTTTCTCCAGTTCCCAGCCTTTCTTATCACACATCAAGCTCCCAACATCACCAGGCTTAAACGTGCTTTCTCTGAGATACGTGAACCCACATGCTTTTTCGCTCATACACAGTCCAGCGTAACACAGTCATAAGAAAGCGCTACCCACCCTCTTCCACATCTATCAGTTCAGAGTAAACCATCAATAAGATTATTGAATCTATTCCTAGAGATATGTTTTAAAATCTTTGGATAATGAGATTTACTTTATTATCATTTTATAACGGGAAATACTCGATATTTTGACTACACACAAGGTTTTTCCACTTGCAAATATGTCATTGTCTGGGAGAGAGACATGCTCTCTAGCATCCAACAGTAAACCCTAACGTCTAATTAAATTCTTTAAAATAAGCTCTAACTGTAATATATAAAAGTAAAAAAGATCTACCCTTAATAGAACCACCCCAGTCTCATATTTGGTCAGTCTACAGTATGTGAGTGTGTTCTGGTTGTGTATGAAGAAAATCCTCCATTTTTAATGACATTTTTATTCAGATACCCCACCAACATTTTTTGTTCAGTATGTCAACATAACACACTGTAACCCTTATCAACCACATCCACTGACAACAAACAGTTACTTATTGAATTATTCAGCTCTATGATGGTGTTTAACTTCTCCCAGGTGACCAGGAGAGCTGTCGACACAGCGTAGACTCTCAGGGAAGTGGAGGTGGACCAAGGAAACAGCTGAGGCCTGAACATTTCTCATCACAACACCTGGACTGCGGCTTCGAGCGGCACCACTACGCCTCCGACACGTTCGGTTCCACCAACGCTGGCAAGACTGAGCAGGTACATATGGCCAAGAAGAGGACTTTCACTATATAGCGTGACATGAAATATGAAATCTATTCATATAAATACGTGATTACATTTTCAACATTTACCATTATGACTGTGGCATAAGAAAAAGATGTGGCATAAGTAAAATAACCCAGAATCTATAATAATAATTTCTACTGTATATTAAAAAGAATCTGTCGTTTCTTACGGTTACAGTGATTTCTTGATGGTCTTTTTTTTATTAAATTTTATGTCATTTTTTTTTACTACCAGCCACTCTATCCCCTCTCTCTCCTCAACGGAAGTCTAGAGGAAGGCAAGAGCAGCCTCGCAACATCCAGCACCGCCATTGGCCGAAACCTAGCAGCGCACCAGGGCTACGCAGTCGTGACAGGTGATGATTGGCCAGATAAAAAAAAAACCTACTCTAAAACCAAACCAATTATTTCTCAACACAATACCTGTCATAATAATCTTATGCATGAATAAGCCGGTCACTGTGCTAAGTGGGTGGCTTTACTCTCTCTTGCTCATTCATGCATTATGAAATAAAATTAGCTAATTACGTTGACCTATAAAAGCAGGTGCAGAGGTTTGCATATCACATCTTGCGTCAGTCAAATCCTCTCCATTATTTCATCTGCTTAAATCACAATTTTGTTTGCTGCTTCCAAATCCCATTGTCCACTTCACTTTCATTTTAAGTTAACACCATTATTTCATTCTCCCACCTCTCCATCACACGCATGCCTCCACCTCAGATGCCCTACAGCCCCTACCCATCTGCCTGAAACAGGAAATGTCACCAGACGGGGCCAGCTCAAGTCCTTCGCCCAACATTATAGCCAACTCTGCCTTCTTGGAAATGGGCGCCATTTCAGCCCCGTCGCCAGCGTCCGTGGGTAACGGTGGCAGCAGCTCCATGCATTTCTCTCATTCCTTCAACACATTTCCTCATCATGCACCAATGTACAGCCAGTTCAGCAGCCAGTCTCTCATCACAGGTAAAAAAAAATGTCTAATTCCTTTTTAAACGATATTTACATGCTATTTTTCATCGTAGCTAGCTAGTTGGCACTAACTTGAGAACTATGAAATCTCAATGAATTATATTTGAAAAAAAGGGACAATAAAGTAAATAATCATGTTCATTACATCAATCTCTTTGTTCATGACATGTTACGGATGTGTCAGAAAAATATCAGCTGAAATGGAGAACAGATCTATGGAGTTTTTCCAAGCTGGGCTAAAACAAAATCATCCCCAGCTTTGCATCTTCATACCATTCTGTCCATTTTATCACCTTGCTATTGTGCTCATATAAAAAAATCCAAAAGTAAAACATTTGTTTGCAACACAAATATACCAGTGTTGCCAAAAATCTAACTGTACGTATATTGATGTCTTTTTGTCTATTCGCATCGATTCTAACAACTTTATTTTTCTGCTTCTCAGTAATTTATGTGTTGGTCCAATATTGTAATAATATCAGCAAGATTATTTGAACATAATCCGTCTTTAGAATACTAAAACAACCTCAGACAACATAAAACATACACATTTATATTTTTCCACACAGGCCGAGACATGGTGAGCTCCACACTTCCTGGATATCCTCCACACATTCCATCAGCCGGACAGACGAGTTACTCGTCCTCGGCCATCACAGGAATGGTAGCAGGTACTGATGATGTCTTATACAGTAGCACACACTTTATATTCAAATGAATAACTGTCCTGGATGCAGATTGTGAGGTGGATATTAAACTTTAATCTTAATATTCATTGTCATCTGTTTAACATCTAAAAATAGAATACAATTAGAGTGATGAGATGAACAACGGTCTGGGGAAGGAGAGAAAAGATGAAGAAAAAAAAGACAATCTAGAGTGAGAAAGAGAATGCTTAACAGGAAAGAGAGGTGGGTTAATGAGTAACCTGCTAGCTTTGGTAAACTGCATCGTGCCAGAGGGCGGACCCTGATGCCCGTAATCTGCCCCGTCAGAAGCCCCTAACCAACCCCCCACCCCAACACCACCCAGCCCACATATTGCCATGGGAACTATGAGGCCACACAAAGGGAATAGTGATGGTAGCATCTACTGTATGAAGGTCTTATTCTTAGGAAAAGGGCTAAAGAATATTCAGTGTGTGCACATGAACATGTACATATACTGTCTATGGAAGCTAAACAAAGGACAACTCTGGTCTGTTAGGAATGTGTGGTGTGGTGTGGTACGACACAGTGTGGTGTAGTGTGGCGTGATGTGGTGCGGTTCAGCGAGCCACTCTGTTTTTTTTTTTTTTGAAGTCTGTTCTCCGAAGCGCGAAATGAGAGGGTCTGATTTATTATTTTTTCTGGTGGGCTTGCTGAGAGGAACGTTCATACACAATTACTCCCCAAGCCTCTGTGGTGTGTGTGTGTGTGTGTGTGTGTGTGTGTGTTGGGGGGGTGTTAGGGAGACTAAGCACGAGGGGAATCAATCCAGCTGACATAATTACCAATTAGATATTGGAATGTTTAAAGAAACGAAAAAAAGGGGGGAAAAAGCAACAGCAAGAGCATGAAGGGTTAAAGAAGGAAGAGGAGGGGGAAAGAAGGGAAGCCAGAAGAGCAAAGTGGTGGTGGTCGTGGTGGTCGTGATGGTGCTGGTGGTGCAGCAGCGTGGAGGGAGGGAGGGAGGGGAGGGGTTGGTTGGTGACACTTGAGAAAGGACGCCGGAGGTGGCTAGGTGTACGCACCAGTGATTTTTACCCTCCCAGCCCTCCACCTGGTCACGGGATTAATGGTTTACACTGTGCTCTTAACCGCCGAGTGAATGATGTGCTAATACGGAAGAAGGACAAACAGGCATCCATAAGTGCCAGGGAAACCTCACAGCTGAGAGAGTGCTGCTAAGAGCAGCTATGTAGTAGACAATCATTTCAAATTAAACGGCAATATTGAATAAATGAGGCAAGTTGGTTGACAAGCACAAATAAATCTGAAGTGTCTTTCTCACCTAAAGTGTTGTCGTTCCGTAAAGTGCCGCTTGGCCCAGCTGGGAATTTACACCAGAGTCTGCGTTGCTTTTATAACTTTATACTATATTCTTCAATTTTCTACTCATGATATACTACATATAGTAAGATTTATCAGAATAATTCACAAAGCCTTAGCTTAGCTTAGCTTCAGAGTGGATTTGACAAGAGTGTCTGCTGTTGTTTAGCTACTATTTTAAAAATGTACATTTCCCTAATCAGCATAAATGCTTGTTTCTTAGCCGCTGTACGATCCAGGGTGTGTAACGTAATTGATCTCAAATATACTTCAAATTTTATAAAAGAAAAAAGTAGACACCAGATTACGAAAGGTTGTAAAATCTAAGTGTATGTAACATCAATGCACTACAAATACTAGACATTTCTTTCCAAGAATTTTCTATCAATTTGCTTACATTTTGAAATCTAATGGTACAGCAAGGTTCTGGTGTAAAACATGGTTTGTTTTACAGTAATTACTGCCGTTATGTTACTTACACAATATTCCAATTTTTAGGGGGGGGGGGGGGGGAGCATTTTATAGAACAGGGCATAGAAGCCTTTATTATTGCCACATATACATTACAGCACAGTGGAATTCTTTTTTCTTCACATACCCCAACTGAGGAGATTGGGGTCAGTGTGCAGGTGCAGCTATGATGCAGCGCCCCTGGAGCAAGGAGGTTTGAGGGCCTTGCTCAAGGGCCCAGCAGTGGCAGCTTGGCTGTGCTGGGCCTTGAACCCCAATCCTTCAATCAACAACCCAGAGCCTTAACCAGTTGAGCCACCACTGCCCCCATTATGGGAACGTCAGCATTGATGTTGCAGCAACATTGTGGACATGTTTAGAAACGTGTGCAATGTTTACATGCTGTACGTTACAAATGTACAAATTCAATTTTCAAAATAACAAATTTCGACTTATTTAGCCATTTCACACATAATACTACGAATGTTATTAAAACGTTCTATGAAAGTTCTTAAAATACTATTCCTGAAAGCTAACGGCTTATTTGTGGTCTGTTTTTTCTTACGGACATGTTACACACCAAATATTCCCAGTTAGACAAACATTACGGGAACGTTAATTAAAAATACAGAAGTTGTAGAAATGTTAGCATACGTTTATAAACATGAAAGAGTTCGCTAAATTAAAATGAACAGCACTGCAATAGTATTTAAAGATTAATGCCTATCTGGAAAAATTATATTATCTAATCGACCAGATATTACTCTTAAGTTCATAAGAATGCATATAAAACTTGTATTATATCTGTGTTATTTAATCTGTAACAGTGCTTGTACTTGTACCCTGGCTTGTACAGTAAGAGTGCTAATAAAGTGTGTGTCACTTGCAGGTGCTGAGTACTCAGGCCAGACTTACACACACTCACCATACACATCTTACAGCGACGCATGGAGATTCACCAACTCCAGCATACTAGGTAAGCCATTCAAAAACCAAAGAGCAAATGTAAAAGAATGACCCCTGTACTTTTCTTTTTCTACGCAATTTTCAATAAACCTTCATTAGTTATTTATGCAGACGGATTACTATACACCTGCATGTGCAGCGCCCTTAAGCCATATTTTTTCTCTAAGGACGTTTGGAAAATTACTGATGACCTGTACACAAAGTAAAGGAGACCTCTGTGTCATGCAGCTCTCACACAGTTTCAGTCACATGCCATCCCATGGACCACACACACACACACACACACACACACACACACACACACACACACACACACACACACACACACACACATGTTTGTCTCTCTACCCTTGTGTAGACTTTCCAGTGACTTAATAATTAATGCAGTTAACTAATTCTATACCAAACCTTAACTCTAACCAAAACATGAATAAAAAAGAGGGGAATTATGTTGTTTTTAATTAAAGACTGCCGGAAAAAAAGAAAAAGCTTCCTTTGGGATCAGCCTAATGTCCTCATAAGGTCAAAAGCGTGAGATGTACCTATCAACACACACACACACACACACACACACACACACACACACACACACACACACACACACACACACACACACACACACACACACACACACACTTATCTTAATCTGTGACAAACTGGCACAAATTAAGATATGGCTCCAGTCGTTTTAGAGGACATTGACAGGACAGTCATAAGACTATCAATAACTTACATCAAATTATCAAATGCTAAAAATTCAGAATTCCGTATCGTTGATTTGAAAATGATGAATTAAAAGTCTTCCTTATTCAAGATGATTGACGTCATAGCAGGCCGTTGCTGAAGAATCCGTTCACTTTGCTATAAAAACTTCTGCTTCTGCTAGTATGGTAAAGCGTCTAAATCACCGCTCAATCCTAACATCCTTTAGTACTGTTTGACCTTTTAATTTGCTAGTAGTCATTTGTAATGATTTAAGAGTCATGATTTTTAATCGTCCCTTTTGAGTCTCTCTCTCTCTCTCTCTCTCTCTCTCTCTCTCTCTCTCTCTCTCTCTCTCTCTAAGGTTTCTTGTCTCATCTTGTCTTCTGGACAGTCTCAACTCTGGCTTGCTGAATTTACTGAATGAATATTTAATGAGAGTTATTATTGATCAGATCCAAATATATTTCCTTTTCTATTCCATCAAGATTAAAGATATCAGAATAATTATGCATTTTGATATTGGTACAACATCGATCTTGTGCTTTCCATGACTCGAGTATTTTAATTACAATTTTGACATTGGCTGAATGTATAATATATTAATGTATTAATGAAGAGGGCTGTAGAGACGTCGGTTTGGTAAACAATATCATTAATTCACTTCTTATTACGTCTTATATAAAAATTGAAAACACTAAATAAAAAGAATCCAAAGCGTTTGTAATTTTTGTACAATCTTTTTCTTCAGTCAAGGTGGCTTTATTATCATTTTGAAACATATAAATCTGAGACGACGTTCCTCCAGGAAGATGAGACTAAATAGAAATAAAAAATACTAAATAAATTTTAAGACAGGTTTAAGAATTATAAGTTACCTGTTACTTGTCTTTTACTCATGGTTGATGTGTTATTGTTTTCTACCTGTGATTATTCTTAATCATATAATATAATATGAATATATAATTAGATATTAATACATATATATATATATACACGCACACACACATACGGGATGTGGTAGCCTAATGGTTAAGATCCCAAGCTGCCACTGCTGGGCCCCTGAGCAAGGCCCTTAACTCTCAATTGCTCAGTTGTATAAATTGAAAAAAGATGTAAGTCACTCTGGATGAGTGCGTCAGCTAAATGCTGTAAATACATACACATATATATTAAATAATAATAGGGATCGGTCATGAGTGTTACTAGTCTGTGAAATTCTTCACCCCTAAAATCTCTCTTCTCCCCTGCAGGCTCTCCATACTACTACAGCTCCGCCTCCCGCACGGCTCCACCCACCACCACTGCGTACGATCACCTTTAGCAGCAGACGTTCGATTACTGAATAAGGAGCAATATTCATCCTAGTGCACATGGTTTTGTGATGGTGTATTCTACAAAGGGCCCTCATGCTGGGACACTCTTGAGTAACCTAAGAAGGAGAGAGAGAGAGAGAGAGAGAGAGAGAGAGAGAGAGAGAGAGAGAGAGAGAGAGAGAGAGAGAGAGAGAGAGAGGGGGGAAATTTCATATTCAGCGACGGATGTGAAAGGCACGAAAAACAGGCCAGCATGGACAACTTTTTTGTTGCCTGAGATTTTGGTTGATTATTTATTCACTTCATTGACCGCCTTCAACCAAACGCACAAGTCTATCCGTCTGTTTAAACAGCCATCATGTCTTGCCCCAGGTTTTTGTACCAAAATGCATGGCGCAACAGCCAAAGAGCTTACTGCAGGTTTGCTTTCAGACCTTAACTGCGTTCATGACCTGTGGTGCATGAAGAACAAACCCAGAGAGCCAGCTTTTTTTTTTTTTTTTGTCTTCAGGCTCTATTCTTCTATTTGTTCCTCTTTCTCTCCATTTCCCTGGGCTTATAAACCTTGTAGGATTGCAGCAATTTTAGCTGTTTCAAGTTCCATATATTTACTTTCCCAACAAAAACAACGTGATCACCATTTTCAACTACAGCAAGAAAATCAGCTGTCAATTTAAAGACCATTACAAAACGCCTGCTGGTTATGTCGATGGGATAATGTGTAAATAATGTAGAAAAGTAAAATCCCTTATTAAAAAAGAAATCCCTTTTATGCTACAAATAATTAGGAGTGAAATTTATGGGGATAAATTAGTACATTGTAAGAGAAGTTGTAAGAAAACCTTTTATTTTCTCCCTCCCATATGTACTACATTTGTTGTCAAATGGTTTTGCTAAGATCCGTGATTAAACGATTCCTTTTTATTGTACTGTGAAAGATATGATTAATCAATTTCTACAGAATTATTTTTAATGAAATAAAGCATGACAAAAAAAAAAAAAAAAAAAAAAACTGACCTTTGTGGAGCTTTTTAATGGATGGCAAAAACTTTGTTTTATAGCCTTTACTCGTGTAATCATACCCAATACCTCTGTCAATAACCTGTTATTAGTCTTCTTTTATTAATTTTATAACAAATAATTAGTTATTAAGTTATAAAATTAATAAAATGTTGTGAATTTGTATCCTGAAATTTCAGGATACAAATTCACAACATTTTAGGAGTACTGAAGTCTGGATAATTCTGATGTTTCAGAATATTTTCTAATATTTAATGAATATGATGATGATGATGATGATGATGATGATGATGATGATGATGATGATGATGAAGAATTATTATCCTTAAAAAAGCATATACGGGTTTTCATTATTTTTTGCAAGTCAGCAACTTAACACATACAAAGGAATCAAATCAACGATCCTGAAAAAACCCACACATCTGTTTAATTAGTTTCTGCATGGCCTACTTTTATTTGCAATTATTCCTCTTTTGCTGCCTCATTACAATGCATGCGACTGTAGGTAGGCTACGGTTCGGCGATGCGAGTGTCCCACCTGCACACGGCAGCAGTAGCGGCCCAACAGTTTTTATGAGAAATCTCATCTTTTGCACTACAATTGGTTAGTAGCTCTTACTCACTTATTCAGTTTCCTTCAATTTACCGTACTGTGTTGATGAGATGTTTGTAATTAAACCATACAGGAATGCTGATGTGCTGAATATCATCATGTTGAGATGACCAAATTTTCATTAGGCCCATTTCATTTGATCTATCATAACCTGAAGCTATAGAATCTTGGAATTTGTTTAGAAAATTAAAAGTGCAGACAACAGCTAGAAATACACCCTGGATGGTTCATCATCCACACACACATTCACAACGTATTCACACCTAATGCCATTTTAGCATAGGCAATTTGCCTGCTCCAGAATCCAGAGAAAACCCACAAAGACATATATGAAACTCTATACAAGTTTAGGATCGAGCCTGAAACATTTTCCAAATAAAAATATGTTTGTTAAAACTAGGGGATTTCTTACAGGGTACACATTGACATTCACTGTCCACATTAATAGGAATGCGTGTACATCTGCTGATTTGTACAGCAGCACAATGCATAACACCAGGCCATGTACAGGTCAAGAGCCGAAGTTTGACTAATTTTTGATGTTTCACTAATGTTACACTAGAATGAGGAAAAAGTGTGGAAAGATGGCTTATTCTTGGTATCAGTTGGGCTGTTGTTGTTTTTTTTTAATTGCTGATCTCACTTAGCAGTCTTTAGAGTTTCCACACACTTGTGGGAAAAGCAAAAACATCATAATATCACAGACATTATGTTTTATGCTTTTCTTCTGAGACATCATCAATAACCAGACTGGTTTGAGCCAGGAAGATTATAGTAACTCAAAGTCAGACTGGGAAAAGCCCTGGTCATATGTTCTCTATGACATCGTACTCCAGAGAAGTTACTAAATTACCAATATGTGATACAAACAACCAGAACTATGATTATAAACATAGTATATTGATTAAGGGTGGCTTTGGAAATACAGGCAGAATTAACTGACACTGGAGATTTCGATAGATAGATAGATAGATAGATAGATAGATAGATAGATAGATAGATAGACAGACAGACAGACAGACAGACAGACAGACAGACAGACAGATAGATAGATAGATAGATAGATAGATAGATAGATAGATAGATAGATAGATAGATAGATAGATAGATAATGCTAAACAAACCTCCTGAAAAAAACAAAATTTTTATAATCTTCCAAGTAAACACCTTTTGACCAATCAGAGAACAGCAATGAGGGAAGCGGTAACTTTTCAGCACAGAACCTATATGCCAAGCTAGCTAAGCTAGTTTCTTAACTTAGAAACAAACTAAACAGTTGTGATTGTTGTGAAATATTTTAAAAGCTAGGTTTCTTCTAAAAAAAACTTTAAAAAATGATGTACATCGAGACACAAATGTCGCTGAAGCGATACGGAGAGACAAACAGAAAAAACGAGTGCTAGTTTTCTCACAGATAGTAAGCTAGCTATTGTGGATAACTGGAAGAAACATGGAGGTTTTAACCCGTTACACATGTTTATACTCATGTAGACATTTATGTAGGTGTGTACATTATATCTGACAATTCTGTGATTTTATGAAGAGTTATAATATTTTGAAACTGTTATTTTGGCTGTATTTGGATTACATAAGCAGTATAAGCTAAATGGCTAACCTTGTAGTAAATCACAGCTTCACACAGGAAATGAATTAGCATTAATAAAGAGTATATTTATTGTGCACTGGCTTTTAGTTCTGAGATATTTAACTCATCATTTTATTTAGTTCTGACAAGCTTTATCAGGAGTGTGTTATGTATAAATAAGTGCACTAGACAGTGTACCACGCACTAGGTAAAGCAGGCAGCTTATTTTTGTCTTGTTTTTACCACCGCCACTGGGTTTTGATCCTGGCTTTGAGTTAAATTGTTCCATCTGCTAAATGGAGCACTGTTTAATTGACACCGTGTTTAATTGCTGCATGATATCCTCTTAAGCTTGAGTCACTCGTTAAAACCCAGCACTGGCTTTTTATTCCAGCCGCTCTTTGTTCACGCTCACTTTTCTGAAGCCACTCTTGAGCTCTGACACCGTTAGTGCATAAACAAAACAATGCTTTCAGTGTGAAAGCAACAAAAAATACTTTTAATGTAAGAGTCA
The DNA here is from genome assembly GCF_022655615.1 of Tachysurus fulvidraco. Classification (NCBI taxonomy): domain Eukaryota; kingdom Metazoa; phylum Chordata; class Actinopteri; order Siluriformes; family Bagridae; genus Tachysurus; species Tachysurus fulvidraco. Next base: position 4,411,858 of record NC_062543.1, on the reverse strand, counting down.
CATTTTTTTCATTTTTTTTTTCATTTTTTTCATTTATGTAATGTGTATAATGCTTGTTTTTTGGTTTTAAAACTCTAGATATCTGACTTCTAGGGCTGCATGGTATTAAGTGGGGTGGCTAGGTCTGTAGACATGGTGGCAAAGTAGTGCAAAAGGCTACACTGATGATTTAAATCAACAAGAGCTCTCAATGAGAGAGAAACCCCGAAGCTTGGAAAGGTTTATTTCAAGGGTGGAATTTGTCCATCATTACCGCCTATCTGACTAAGATCCTGTCACAAATAGTATACTGTGATAATTTTGCAATATATTGTGTTTATACTGTATATTGTGATAAAACAAATAGATCAGAATCAGAATCAGATTTATTGGCTAAGTGTGTTGACACACACAAATAATTTGGTTCTAGCAGTTTGTGACTCTCAAAAGTACAGACATACACAATACTGTACAAACTACACAGACAATGCAGACGTTGGGATACAATATAGACAGAATGAGTATAAAATATGAGTGTAGAATGAATAAAATATATAAAATATGAATATAGAATATGACTGATCAGTTATGTACCTAAAGTGTGGGCGTGCAAATAACAATATTGTGCAATATTATGCTTTAGTACAATATACAGCAGCTGTAGTGTGTAATATACTCTATGATGAGTCTATGATCAAAATAAATAGTTTTTAACTTTGCAAAAGTTCATTAGTAAGTCTAAAAGCGGTTCATTAGTAAGTCTAAAAAGCTGAGAAGGCATAAAAGAAACAAAAAGGCCAATTCTATGATTTCTAAAGCACAGGCTTTTAAATACTACAGCATCTAAATCCATCTTCAGTTTTGCTCTCTGAGAAAACTTTAGGTTAAGTTTTAAAACCCATAATGTGACATGCTTATCAGTGGAAGATTAAGGAGCAGGTATAAATATTGTAGATACAGATGGACAGAATGGACAAATGGGAAGAAAAGAATATCTTTACTACTTCGAACTTACATTGAATGTCATTGCTTATGTGACGCCATCGCCCCGTGATCCCAGACCTTCACAATGAATGTTATCACGTAGTGTGTTAGAGAATTCAACCAAGAATTTATTGGAGTCATCTCATCCAGTGTGACGAGAACTAATTTTAAAATACAGCTGAAATCACACAGCAGATTAACAAACAATATATTGTGCAGCTCTATCTCTAACAGCATCTCTCCTTGTTCCTGCTGTTCCCCCTCCCTCTCTCTAGTTCTTCTGTCCTATTAGCAAGGTGGTGTGGGCCATTGCTTTGCTAGTAATGAGCACAGCAGCACAATATGGGCACCAGGCCGGAACAGCTGAGGGAGAACAAAGCCAGCAGGATGGGGCTGATGCACAGGGTAACTACCTTTGGCAGAAAGTGTGTGTGTGTATGTGTGTGTGTGTGTGTGTGTGTGTGTGTGTGTGTGTGTGTGGAGGGGGCACATGTGCTACTACATTACAGGGTCCAAATAAGAGATGCACAGAGGCCCCTTGAGAAGCTCCTGCCAAAAAGGCAGTCTGGTCTGTGTGTGTTCATGCGCCGTGTGGGACAATGAGTAGAAGGAGCGTCTGAGAGTTTACACTCTTCTGTCTCAGCCTAGTCAACTGGAAACTTCTTCATTTGTAATCTTGAATTGGGGCATTTGACAACATCAAACCTGAAATTCCACGTTAGCATTGTCTGTTAGACAACGTTTGTCTGGCGTAAATGAATTAAACCATGCTGTTAGCGGAAATGGTGAATGGCAGCTTGGGAAAACTGAGGTCATCCAGTGTTTGAAGGGAAATGAAAAGTGACGGCAGCTATTTTGGCCTCAAGTGAAACACTTAACCCAGATTGGGTGAGTGAACATAGTTGCACAGAGCTCATTAATATGAAACCCTGTTCCTTTGTATTGACAATTACAGACAGATTTATAGACAACGGTAATTAGTGAGAAATGTTTGGGTTTGGAATTTCTGATAATTGCACTCAGGATGGTCTGTAGTCTGTATGTCTTGTAGAAATTTGCTGTTCTGTGTAACTTGGAAAGAAAAATATTCGAGAGCCACAAGGTTATGAAATTTAAGAAGCAGTGTGCAATAAACAAACTCATGTTAAAAAAAATGGAAACTCTAAAGAACCCTGTGGAGAATTTAAATGACTCCCTGTGACCAGTTCATTTACCAAGAACCCCAGGGGCAGGAAGTCCTATTGACTAGAGACACCACAACAGGCAAATGAAACAAAGCACTTCTCTCTCTCTCTCTCTCTCTCTCTCTCTCTCTCTCTCTCTCTCTCTCTCTCTCTTTCTCTCTTTCTCTCTCTCTCTTCCTCCCCTACACACAAACTTACTCTTTCATACACTCTTACCTGGCTAGAAAATGTCAGGTATCAAATGTAGCCCTTAGGAAATGTTGTTTTGTTTGAACTTTTGACTTTTGATGATTTTTTTAAAGGTAAACTGGTAACTGGAAGGTCTCAAAGGTACCGGTTAAGAAAAATAGCTTGGAGCTATTTTTGTTTAGATAAAAAAGATGCAGTTAACGTTATGGCTTGGATTTACAAAAAAAAAATAATAATAATAATAATTAAATTAATTAATTAACATGCCTGGCAAATCATGTTTATGAGCAATAAAAAATTCTGCTCTCTGGATATTAATAAATTCAATATATAGTTGTTAAATTGGGAAACAAAGCTCTTTTAACTTTCAGAAATCTGCACAACACAAACACAACAACATGGTATGTTGTTATAGGAAAATAATCAATGATACATTCTCAAAAATATGAAGTTTCTATGAAGAACCTTGGAAAGAAGATCCATGTGAAAAAATTTAAATTGGAAAAAAGAAAAAATGAAAAAAACTTGATGAAATGTTCTTTGGGTTGTTTTATGGCATCAATTAGTTGTTGTTGTTGTTGTTATTGTTGTTGGGGGTTTTTTGGGGGTTTTTTGGGTTCTTGGTGGCACCTTTTTTTTTAAGGGTGGGGTGAAACAGCTTGACATGAAGCAAGGTCACTGAGACTCCGCCCACAAAAAAACAGCATCATAATCAACAATAAAACGTTTTTTAATCTGCATATGTGAAGCCTCCACAGTTACTTCAGAGATAATAAATTATTAGAACCGATCAGAAATTGAGAAAGCTTTGTGAAATAACATAGTATATCCAAAGAAAAATGAGTTTTTATATATAAGAATACGATATATTAATGATATCATAATAAGATATATCCTGTTATTCATTACTGCATCGATCTGGATTTTCAGATCATCTCTATAGAGCTTACACTATGAAGAAGTCTGTAGTGAACTATGCGGTGCATTTGGTCCTAACTCCACAGAACTAACTGACATTGCCTTGGAAGCTATTTTTGGGTAAACACGTGTTGAGTTTGGAAAAAATGCCTCAGCTGAAGGGATTACTTTTTCCATGGCTCAAAATATTTTCCAAAGCAAACTTTAGTATCTGCTTGTAAGATCAAGAGTCATTATTTGTCATGTGTACAGCTCATTGTGTGTGTGTGTGTGTGTGTGTGTGTATGTGTGTGTGTGTGTCTGTGTGCGTGTGTGAATACAATCACAGAGGTATATATACATACATACATAAGGATTAGATGTAGAATATAAATACCAGAGGCAATTACAGAAAATAATTAGAAGCCCAGTAAAGTGATACACAGAAATTAGCAGCAGTATGCAGAGCAGTGTTGAGGGAATGACATGTGATTACTATTCCAGTGTGTTTATTGACTGTTTGATGGTCTGGAGCTCGGACAGGAGCTGCTGTAATTCACATGTGTCAGTAGTGTTTTCTGGATGGCTGCAACTAAACATTCTGTAGAGACAGGTTTATTTGCCTGTGATGAGTTTAGCACACGTTACTGAGGTGAGTTCTATGTGAGTTCTTCATTAGCAAGCAGAACAACCCTCGTACAGAGGATACGTCATGATACATCCATTCAAGATGGTATGTTGATTAAAAATCATACTTTGATAAAAATAAAAGTCGAAGCCAATTTCCCATGCGCCCATGCTCCACATTTAGGGACTATGTGAAGTTTCTGGAGATTTCAAGTGTGAGATTTAACTTGACACTTCTGTTACATCAATCTATATAGTGGTGCATCATCCTCATATAACTACTCTACTGCGCATCTGCGACTCCACGCGCAGTCGCTCCACCACGCGCAGCGCGACGCGCAGAGCGACGACCACGCGCAGCGCGACGCGCAGAGCGACGCCACGCGCAGCGCGACGCGCAGAGCGACGCCACGCGCAGAGCGACGCGCAGAGCGACGCCACGCGCAGCGCGACGCGAGCGCGACGCCACGCGCAGCGCGACGCGCAGAGCGACGCCACGCGCAGCGCGACGCGCAGCGCGACGCCACGCGCAGCGCGACGCGCAGAGCGACGCCACGCGCAGCGCGACGCGCAGAGCGACGCCACGCGCAAGCGAGCGACGCGCAGCGCGACGCCACGCGCAGCGCGACGCGCAGCGCGACGCCACGCGCAGCGCGACGCGCAGCGCGACGCACGCGCAGAGCGACGCGACGCGCAGCGCGACGCAGGGCAGCGCGACGCGCAGCGCGACGCCACGCGCAGCGGACGCGCAGCGCGACGCCACGCGCAGCGCGAGCGCAGAGCGACGCACGCGCAGCGACGCCACGCGCAGCGCGAGCGAGAGCGACGCACGCGAAGCGCGACGCACGCGCAGCGCGACGCGCAGCGCGAAGCACGCGCAGCGCGACGCGCAGCGCGACGCACGCAGAGCGACGCCACGCGGACGCCACGCGCAGCGCGACGCGCAGCGCGACGCCACGCGCAGCTCGACGCGCAGCGCGACGCCACGCGCAGAGCGACGCGACGGCAGCGCGACGCCACGCGCAGCGCGACGCGCAGAGCGACGCCACGCGCAGCGCGACGCCACGCGCAGCGCGACGCGCAGAGCGACGCCACGCGCAGCGCGACGCCACGCGCAGCGCGACGCGCAGCGCGACGCCACGCGCAGCGCGACGCGCAGCGCGACGCCACGCGCAGCGCGACGCGCAGCGCGACGCCACGCGCAGCGCGACGCGAGAGCGACGCCACGCGCAGAGCGACGCCACGCGCAGCGCGACCGCGCAGCGCGACGGCACGCGCAGCGGCCGCCACGCGCAGAGCGACGCACGCGCAGCGGACGCGCAGCGCGACGGCACGCGCAGCGCGACGCCACGCAGAGAGACCGCCACGCGCAGCGCGACGCGCAGCGCGACGGCACGCGCAGCGCGAAGCCACGCGCAGAGCGACGCCACGCGCAGCGCGACGCGCAGCGCGACGGCACGCGCAGCGCGACGCCACGCGCAGAGCGACGCCACGCGCACCGCGACGCCACGCGAGCGCGACGCCACGCGCAGCGCGACGCGCAGCGCGACGGCACGCGCAGCGAGACGCCACGAGCAGCGCGACGCGCAGAGCGACGCCACGCGCAGCGCGACGCCACGCGCAGCGCGACGCGCAGAGCGACGCCACGCGCAGCGCGACGCGCAGAGCGACGGCACGCGCAGCGCGACGCCACGCGCAGGCGACGCGCAGCGCGACGCACGCGCAGAGCGACGCCACGCGCAGCGCGACGCCGCGGAGCGCGACGCCACGCGCGGCGACGCCACGCGGAGCGCCACGCGCAGCGCGACGCCACGCGCAGCGCGACGCCAGCGCAGGGCGACGCCACGCGCAGCGCGACGCCACGCGGCAGGGCGACGCCACGCGGAGCGACGCACGCGGAGAGCGAGGCCACGCACAGCGCGACGCCACGCGCAGCGCGACGCACGGCAGAGCGACCCGCTCAGGCGACGCCAGCGCAGAGCCACGCGCAGCGCGACGCCACGCGCAGCGCAGACGGCAGAGCTACGACACGCGCAGCGCGACGCGCAGAGCGACGCCACGCGCAGCGCGACGCGCAGAGGACGCCACGCGCAGCGCGACGCGCAGAGCGACGCCACGCGCAGCGCGACGCGCAGAGCGACGCCACGCGCAGCGCGACGCGCAGAGCGACGCCACAGCGCAGCGCGACGAGCAGCGCGACGCCACGAGCAGCGCGACGCGTCAGAGCGACGCCACGCGCAGCGAGACGAGCAGCGCGACGCCAAGCGCAGCGCGACGCGCAGAGCGACGCCACGCGCAGCGCGACGCGCAGAGCGACGCGCAGAGCGACGCCACGCGCAGCGGCGACGCCACGCGCAGCGCGACGCGCAGCGCGACGCCACGCGCAGCGCGACGCGCAGCGCGACGCACGCGCAGAGCGCGGCACGCGCAGCGCGACGCCACGCGCAGCGCGACGCGCAGCGCGACGCCACGCGCAGCGCGACGCGCAGCGCGACGCCACGCGCAGAGCGACGCGACGCGCAGCGCGACGCCACGCGCAGCGCGACGCAGAGCGACGCGCAGAGCGACGCCACGCGCAGCGCGACGCCAGCGCACGCGACGCGCAGCGCGACGCCACGCGCAGCGCGACGCGCAGCGCGACGCCACGCGCAGAGCGACGCCACGCGCAGCGCGACGCCACGCGCAGCGCGACGCGCAGCGCGACGCCACGCGCAGCGCGACGCGCAGGCGACGCCACGCGCAGAGCGACGCGCAGCGCACGCACGAGCAGCGCGACGCGCGCAGCGCGACGCAGCGAAGCGCGACGCGCAGCGGACGAGCGCAGCGCGACGCGCAGCGCGACGCCACGCGCAGGCGACGCACGCGCGCACGGCAGCGCACGCACGCGAGGCGACGCCACGCGCGAGCGACGCACGCGAGACGCACGCGCAGAGCACGCCACGGAGACGCGACGCCACGCGCAGCGCGACGCCACGCGCAGCGCGACGCCACGCGCAGCAGCGACGCCACGGCGGCAGCGCACGCCACTGAGTCAGCTCGACCGCATACACAGCTCAGCGCAACCCTACAGCCAGCTACGCACGGAGCGCAGCAGCGAGATCGACGTCCACGAGCGACGCACGCTACTCGACCCACGCAGCTAGCCAAAGAGCACGTACTATCCAGCTCACCTATCCATCCAGACTCACTCATGCTACTCCACTTCATACCCGAATATCTACTCCACTCTCATCTCTACTCCACTCTCATCTCTACTCCACTCTCATCTCTACTCCACTCTCATTTCTACTCCACTCGTATCTACTCCACTCTTATATCTATTCCACTCACATCTCTATTCCATTCTCATCTCTACTCCACTCTCATCTCTACTCCACTCTCATATCTACTCCGCTCTCATATCTACTCCACTCTCATATCCACTCCGCTCTCATATCCACACCACTTTCATCTCTACTCCACTCTCATTTCAGCTGAAAACAATGCAAGTGAATAATAAGTACAATACTATTAAGGGATTCCTAGCTCTACTGATCTACCTATCACGTGATTCTGATCATATGTATCTACTTTCTAATATGAATTGAATTAAAAAAAAGCTTCAAATGTCCCACATTATCTGAATTAAATACATTTATGTGAATTAAATACAATTAAATATGTGGTTATTATCCAGTTGACACATACTGCTAATTAGCGTTCAACCCAAAATGACTTGTCTTTGCGATCGTGATTAAGATTTATATTTAGAAATACCATTTTCACCCACACCCTGTATGATCGAAATAACCAAAATGACATAATTGGAATTTTACAATCTTGATTACGATGTCTCATTTATCTACATTCGTAGAGGAATAAACCAAATTTCCATTCGCAACAAATGTGCCATCTGTCTCTATACACACGAGACTCGTTCACAAACGTGCTAAGCGATGTTCCATCTGTAGGATGCTTTCAGTCCATTTTGTCGAGTCAAGAAGAGTGCATGGGGCAGTGTGTTGTCTGAACATCAGGTGTATGCGAGCCGAAGCACTTCTTACTCCAGGCAATGTTGTCAGTGGAAGCAGTTTGGCCAGTTGGCCAGGAGTTCACATACCCCTAAGCTAGGCAGGTATTTTACCAACTTTGATTGAAAGACAAGTGCTAAAGCCTGGTTTGTGAAAATGGTGCTTGGTTGCTAAGTGGTTATATGTGGATCCACTAAAGAAATGACATGCAGAAGTCTGATTTTGTATATAGTGAATACCGAGACAGGAAAAAAAATGGCATATTCTCTCTCACTCATTTTCTACCGCTTATCCGAACTACCTCGGGTCACGGGGAGCCTGTGCCTATCTCAGGCGTCGTCGGGCATTGAGGCAGGATACACTCTGGACGGAGTGCCAACCGCTCACACAGGGCACACACACACACTCTCATTCACTCACACAAACACACTACGGAAATTTTTCCAGAGATGTCAATCAACCTACCATGCATGTCTTTGGACCGGGGGAGGAAACCGGAGTACCCGAAGGAAACCCCTGAGGCACGGGGAGAACATGCAAACTCCACACACACAAGGCGGAGGCGGGAATCGAACCCCAACCCTGGAGGTGTGAGGCGAACGTGCTAACCACTAAGCCACCATGCCCCCATGGCATATTCTAATCAGCCAAAAAAAAGTTTAAGATCAGATGTTAGTTATCTTTGATGAGAAGATGATATCTTCTCAATCCTAGCTTGTTCATGTTTTACAATCTTGACCAGCGGTTTTCAAAATGAAGCCGTTTCGATGAAGCCGAACAATTGTTTTTGTTTGTGTTGTTATTACATTTGTTAAAGTGTTCTAATTGTTATTAGCCAGTTAGACCCGCAACTTAACAGGAAAAGGTTTAACTTAATACTCATGGACATACAGTAATGTATTCTGCTGGTGGAAAGTGTAATAGTAAAAACAGCTCTGTGGTTCCAGTAAACAGCCCAAATCATGTTTGTACACATTGTCTAATTGGCTGATTTAATAAAATAAATCTATACTGAGAGGCTTCATGAAAATGCCTTTACAGCTAAAGTATGAGAGAAGTTTGAGAACCCCTGCCTTAGACCGTGAACCATGAAGGATCTTGAAAGTCAAGTGGATGCCAAACGTCCTTGGAGGACTTTCAATGACAGAAAAGAAAAGGAGTTAAACCGCAGTCCACTGTTGTTCTCTAAATAAATATATATATATATATATATATATATATATATATATATATATATATATATATATATATTTGTGTACCGCTGTGATGACACTTAATTCAATATTAGCTGGATTTCTACTTGGTATAAGGGGTGATTTATATATATATATATATATATATATATATATATATATATATATATATATATATATGAGTAAGAGAAAAGAATACAATGGGTCAGAGTCTGTATGAGTCTATATGACAATAGAGAAGAAACAGAAAGACAAGAGTGAAGCTACAGTCAGGAGTTTTCAGGACAGGCAGATTAGGAAGGAGTTAGCTATAGTGATAGAGCATGGAATGTCAGAGAACCCTGTTTGTAGCGGCTAAGTACTAGCTGAGGCCCTTAATGAAGGCAAACCTCTGCGCGCCTTTTTAATTACTCAACCAGGCCTGACAGGCTGCCACAAAGCTCTTCAGCCAAGCAGACGGAGCGAACAAAAACAGAGTGCTTGTAGGCTCAGCAGCAACCCAGGCTTCTTGTAATCATCACAGTCACAGCCAGAGAAGAGCCACCGGACGCCACTCGGAGCCAGCAGAGCGGTCACGCTTCACAGACACACCACAGCTGCCTTGGTCATGACCTTACACTGTTTCTGCTTCAGGAGGGTCTTGTATAGAATACAACTGAATCAACTTTATTTAGATCCAAACGGTTTACTGGTTTCTGCTTTCGTTCTTTTCACAAATCAAATTAATACTTAACAACAGCAGCAACAAGGTGAGCAAAGTCCAAAAAAAAAAAAAAGAAACCCACTGGGAAAAGGTTATTAAAAGAGGATTTAGTGGTATATTTACAGTCCATCTTATCTTTAAAGGACAGAGAAAATTTTAAAAAAAAATGTGGATGGCATCAGATCAACATCTCATCACCGAAAGATTGACGTACGAATAAAAGGTAAAGATTTAGCCGAGCTCAAACGTTTGTACGACTAAGATATGTGAAATTCATAGAGGAAGGTGTTTCTAGTTATCACTAAAAATAAGATAAGATAAAAGAGGGAACAGTAAAAAGTTTGCACGCCCCCTTTGAATGTGAAATAAATATTGATAATGAAGGAGAAGAAGAAGAAATCTAAAAGTGTAAAGCTTTTGTATGATCTTAGCTGTACATATTCAATCCTCCAAAACAAACATTCTCTTAATATATCTGCAGTGATTGAAAATACCTGACTATTTCATTCTTGTACTTTTTTTCTGTCCAATTCTTGTTACTTTGCTAGTAAATTCTCTTGCGTATATTTTGTAAAGCTATCGTTCGTATTTTCAATGTTTCACACTCATTCCTTCATTTTCTGAGTGAACAGAATATTTTCAATACGACCGATGGCTTAGCAACTTTACTTTATTTTATGTTACTCTTAAATAGTTTTTTTTTAGTATGTTTTGTACTCGTTTTGGATGGTTGTTTAAGGATACACTCACATATTTGTAAGATATTCAGATTCTTTGTTTAAACAGTATGAGGGTTAAAAAGAAAAAGAAGAAAACAGTTAAAAGAGGTTAAGAAAAACAAACAAAAACATGCTCGCTGCTGTGCTTCTTAAAGCAGTGTACAGTATGCAGAAACCTCGCTGTGTTCACGATCTAATGTCTAACCTGGCTACGTTGATGATTAACTTTGTATTTATGCCTAAATGAATTCTTGTTTTCTCAGAGTGATGAGTAAAAACAAAAGTGCATTTATTTAATCTTGAGTGGGTGTTCGGTCGTTTTTTGACTCATCGAGGAAGTGATGGGGCCTTTCTTTAAGATTTGTTTATACATCAACAACCTGTATTTAGCTTATCTGATACTGAGTCGCGAGATCTTTATCGGCTCGACACTCTGGACAATACTACAGCCTACAGGTACAATCAGTCACTCCTGCAGTCAGTCAGGAACGTTTCAGCATCAGGCTTTATCCTGATGGCAGGTTGGTCAAATGAAAGGAAGTAAGGCTTTTCCTCCTACACTGGATCCATTCAGATAGCAGATTGATTTTGCACTGAGAAGACAGGAGATTGTTTGAGCTTCACTGTACTGCTACAGTAAATAAAAAAATACAGATTTAAAAAAAGTGGATGGAAATGTAAATTCTACACTGCGCTTTAAAAATGTTTCATTAATTAAAATAAAAGCTTAAAGTAGCTCAAGTCAGCAATAAAAACTAAATAAATAATCTTAAGTAACTTGTAAATATGTTTATGGGCAATTCCAGCATTATGAGGGTGACATTTATACTCACAATGGCTAACAAAAAATGGCTCTTACGCTTATTTTAACAAGGTCATGTAGACTTTTTACATCCCATCTATGCAAATAAACATCTACACGACCTCAATAGAAGGAGAGAATAGAAGAGAAGCCTTTATTTTAGCGCATATACATTATAGCACAGTGAAATTCTTTCTTCGCATATCCCAACTTTGGAAGTCAGGGTCGGAGCACAGGGTTAGACATGATACAGCACCACTGGAGCAGGGAGAGTTAGGGGCCTTGCTCAAGGGCCCAACAGTGGCAGCTTGGCAGTGCTGGGGCTTGAACACCAATCAACAGCTCAGAGCCTTTACCACTTGAGCCACCACTGCCCCTTATTTCAGTCTTGTTATATTAAAAAAGAAATCATGTCAGATCTTTTCCCAACCATCAAAATCCAAGGGAGCAACAAATAGGAATGCTTTATATGGAAAATAAATAAATAAATAAACTACACTTTCACAGTTTTTTATATACTGGGGCTTGTTCAAAGTCATTTTAATACACCTACCATCTGTGAAGTGATTCTTATTAACCCTGAATAAAAATCTACTTTTTCTGTAAGATTTTCTTGACATCTCAGTTTTATCTGCTTCCTAAAGAGCTTACAAAGCGAATACAGAAAAACAGCATCAAGGCTCACCTATAGCCTGACGAGAGAACTTTCTGAAGCATGGTGGTGGCAGCATCATGCTATAGGACTGCTTCTCTTCAACTGTAGACCAAATCTGCTAGAAAGCCAAGTCAACAAAATCGAGTAATAGTTTCTAGAGAAGATCATTGTATTGGAATGGTCCGCTCACAGCCCAGATCTGGAGCATAATTGCAAGGAACAGTGGAATATAATCACAAAATTAAGATGTGCTAAACTGAAAGACTCTTACACTACCTCCTGAACAACAAAAGGTGTTTGTACACGTTCCGTATGTACACGTAATACAACCAGGCTTTCATTTAAGGTTTTTCTTTTTCTTTTTTTTTTTTTTTAATTTTGAACTGAATTTTCACTTGAACTGAAGTGGAACCAGCCGTTTTAACAAGGGTGTGTAGACCTTTATATCCAGAAAGGTTCTACTTGAGTATATAATTACTGATTGTAGTGACTTTATTTTAAACTGCATGCCTCTTCTATCTATCTATCTATCTATCTATCTATCTATCTATCTATCTATCTATCTATCTATCTATCTATCTATCTATCGATCGATCGATCGATCGGAGGCTGAAGGTTATAAGATGATAAAGATTAACACACACCGGACATGAACAATGATGTTTATAGACATACCTGCAATTAAGACTAATAATACAGGGGAGTCTAATAAAGTGCTGCTGCATCCAAGACATTCATATAGACACCTCAGACACCGCTGAGAACGAGACACCTATAACATCTGGTCAGTGGTGATCCATTGATGGATGGACTGGAGGAGGGCTGATAAACTTTCCCGAGCAGCAGCTAAGATACAGGCACTACGAATTGTTCTCCTGCAAAGTGGAACCTAAATTGCAGGTTAGTTTGGTAAAATGGCTAGGTAGATCAAGCTAGGTGTATCAAATTAACAGGTCATATTCACACAGCGGGAAAATGGACAAAGGATGTGTGTGTGTGTGTGTGTGTGTGTGTGTGTGTGTGTGTGTGTGTGAGATCAGTATGATCACAAAGCGTCAGTTATCTTGTGAGGTCATATCAGTTCACATTGAAATGGAAGGAGCAGTGTTAAAAGTTCAACTTAGCTTGAGAGCTGTTTTCTCTCTAATGTTAACTTTTTTTAGCTGTACTTTATTTTCTGTATTAATGTAGAATTCCTAAGTTGTTGTTGCTGTGTGTTGTTAAACTCAATTAACATATTGTTTAAAAAATAAATTCCCTGTAGTTCATATCTTTAATCAGTTGCATATAATGTTCTGGAACATTCTAGAGACACGTTCAGTCCTGTTATCACTTACGTTAAAGCAGCTATAACCATTCTCTCAGCAGCTTCTCTCTTTTTTTAATCACTCGAAGTTAATATGGCAAAAAAAATGTATCCGAATTATATGTATTAGAAGTGTAATTATATAAACTTTCAAAAAATAAATTGAGTCAGCGCTGCTGTGATGGAAAGTCAACATCACAAGATCCGGTTGAATCTGTGTAGATCCCTAAGGGATCCCTCGGTTTATTTCCAAAGAAGAAAATGGTTAATGTATGTATGTATGTATGTATGTATAAATAAATAAATAAATAAATATATCATCACCAAGTATCTCAAGATACCTGAATATAGTGCTACATTGAAGGTATTGATTTAGGTGTTTAGCTTATAATTAGTGCAATAATAAAGCAAGAATTTAATGATTATTTGGATTGAATGATCAACTCCAACTGCTGTGTAAAAGGAACAGCTCATTTTGCTGTGATTAACTCAGCATGTGTTCTGTTCAATAGATACCAGCCATGTGCTTAAAAAGAGTAAACAGAGTTTCCCTTTCAGAGAGAGAAACTTTTTCAACCAAGTGAATAGTTGCAAATACAACCTGTTTCGTATAAGACAAACAGAATCTAGAAACATTTAATATTTTGTTAATATAACAAAATGTTACATGAGACAAAGCTGTAAAATATCAATTTAATGTATTTATATAAAAGTTGGAATGATATTTCTACTAATGTGCAAAACATGACATTAAAAAAAGAAACAGGTTGAAAAAGTTATAAAATAAAAAAACATTCGGTATTTTTTTTAATATAGAATATATAGACTATAAATTTAATCTTATATTTTTTGTAAAGAAATCATTGGCATCATTAAAAATTACAGTTTATAGTGCACTTACTGTAGAGAAATAAGCGACATGCTCCCTCTTGTGGACACAATCCGTAACTACACTATAGAAATTTTGGGGGTGGAATGGCGTCCCTCTGAGGAAAATCTTAAAGGTTTTGATGTAGAGGGTTACACGGTGTTTCCTCATCAGAGAGGGTTCTAGGAAGGTTCCTTTAGCTATCCCCCAAACCCTGAAGAACTATTTTATCTATCACTTAACAGTGTATACGAAAATACAAGGGTGAGTCAAATAAAACGATTCACTGAATCACTAAAATATTGATGCATTTTTTTTTCTAAATTAATCTTGATACTTTGAACGAACTGGAGATCATTTTGGGGGAATATGACAATTTACACCTATTTACAGCACCAAAAAAAACTAATTTTTAAAAAAGAAGGTTTTCATTCGGCTCAGAAGTTTTCAACAAGACTTGATTCAGAGTGAAGAACTATCTTTATTTTGTATGCTTTAAAAAGTGAGCAGAATTCTACCAATTTATTCTGAAATATTTATTATAAAAACATTAATAAATAGTAAACTACTGAAAGCATTAATGACGATGATGCATGTTAGAAGGAAAATTCTGTCATTTTCAGAAGTCATATTGAAATATTTCTGCTTCATATTATGAACATTGTTTTGGCTCTGTTATAAAAATACAGCAAATTTATTTATTTTATTTTATTTTTTTAAACCGTTAAAAGAAAAACGGTTCTTGGCACAATGTTTAGAAAGAAAAGCTTAAACATTAAAACCTTTTTTTGTGATGTAGTAGATTGAGAATAACTACTGAGGAAATTACTAGGACACAATTATGACACTGTGAAAATTGCTTATATGAAAATGAGTAGATTTTTCATGAAGATGTGGAAGGCGTGTTCATGTGTTAGGTCGGAAATGCTGTCGTCTCAGCTCGAAACAGTTGGTCATGTACTTATAGTTGAATCTAGGACATTATGCAATGCAAACCTCTTAATACTGGAACTCGGGTTCTGAAGAATTGATGAAGAATTGAAAAATACAGTCTGTTTTAAAAGGATGAGTCAGTGACAGTCTTATTTTTAGTCTTACACCTCCCTGTTGCGACGAGGAATGACTATCTTGCGGTAGGTCCGTCTCTCTGAGATGTTACGCCTCACTTTCACCACGGGTGGAGTAGCCACTTCCAGTTCAATAGATGGACTGGAATGGGATCTCTTCATCCCTCCATCTATATCACTGTCCTGATTTTCTTCAGTGTCTATTCCTTTCCAAAGCTCCTGGTCAAAAAGGGTGAGGTCTGTCCCGCTCACCGTCTCGGAGAACTTTCCGAGTGTCTGCCAGACATCCAGAATGTGAACATAAGCCTCGTAGCGGGATCGCTGAGAAGAGAGAAAGGTGACAGAGAGGCAGTCAGAGAACTCTAGTGTTAAATGCAAAAAGAGGAGAGAGAGAGAGATTAGATGAGAATGTCACTCTTTGCAACCACGGTGAACGGAAATGCATCCCAGCATCGCAGCAACCTTCAGGAGATAAGCTACAAGAGCAGAAGACCACATTGGGTTCCACTCCTATCTGCTAATAATCTGAGGCTACAGATTTTTCCAGTTCAAGTCTGGAAAAAAAATATTACCCCTTAGTTAGTTTAGTTTTGGTTTAGTTCATCAATTGAAGGTTATTCATTAGAATGATACAAAAATAAATAAATAAATAAATAAATAAATAAATAAATAAATAAATAAATAAATAAATAATAATAATAATAATAATAATAATAATAATAATAATAATAATAATAAGTGACCTTGATTCATAATCTCATGGCCATTTTAACCCAAATTTATGATCTAATCTTGTTCCTGCTGAAAGCGTCTGCTCATGAGCATGGTGGAGATCACAGGCTTGTATATGTACACGAACCTCATGCTGCAGGTACTCCTCCTTCTGTCTGTGCTCCTCCACTTCTCTGGCTTTTACCCTACGGCTCTCTTGTGCCCCCTGCTGTAACGCACTCAGGTCCTCCTGAAACGACTGCAGCATGGCGGCATGTGACTGTAGCTGCTTCTCCTGCATTTACACACACACACACACACACACAGCTCTGCATTTCTGTTGCAATTCTTGCACCTTACTTTTTATGCTGCTACAAATCAGCTGGTCCTTATATTTACACTCATAGCATTTTTACTTGCACTTAACTAATGCACTACTACACAAAACAGTGCAAGACAGACAGCACAATACAATACGTATTAACAGAACATTGATCAGAGCACAGTTCTGCAGTTACTGTATGTGTGTACCGCACCAGCTATATGGTTAAAATGACAATTAAAGCTTCTTGACTTCACTTGATCAGAACTGTGATCGCATGATGAGTCACACTGCTACAACTTCAAACTCAAAAGACCCCATTAATAATACCAGAAACCAGGACAGGACAGACGAGGCAGGACGTTTATAGCATGATTCTGGTTTTACACAAGCAGCGAATCAGAAGCATTGCACCATGGTGCTCATGACACGTGCTAAAAATGAGGTCGGACTGCGGTTTGTACAAACTCCACTGCAGTTGCACTGCTTTAAACATCCATTAATTTAGTACTCTAGGAAAATACCTGTTTGTTAGTACCTCTGGTTTAAAAGAAACGTTTCTGTCCCAGCATAATACTGCCGCAATCACACTGAGGCCACATGGTGCAACCACCCAATACCCTCTTGCACGGTGGCACCATAGTGTTTAAGCTATTGACTAGAAGGTTAAGAGTTTAAATCCCAACACCACTCAGTTAAATCCTTATGCAAGACCCTTAACCTTCAACTCTATCCTGACTCAACTGCAAGTGGTTAAAAGCATGAGCTAAATGAGTTATATGTAAATGCACATGTGTGTGAGACGTGATAGCTCAGTGGCTACGGTGTTGGACTACAGATCTGAAGGCTGTGAGTTTAAATCCCCGGGTTCACCAAGCTGCCCCCACCCTCAACTGCTCAGTTGTGTAGAAAAAAATGAGATGAAATGTATGTCGCTCTGGATAAGGGCCATATTCACACAAACCACAACCATTTACAAACATGGTGCACACCATTTTAGATCAGCTATAAACCCTATTCCCTCATCAGCCTCTTTTTTCTCTTACTTATCACTAGCAAAACATCTTGTTACCCAGAAGTCCTCTGTCCTGGTGACTTTCGAAAACTGATCACATTAGCGATTACTTGCTCCTCCTTTTTAAAGAATATGTTTATCATTCCGATAAACATATTCTTTACGAATATAATCTTTTAGATTCCGATATTAGTGCCTGTGAATTAGCTTTTATTCTACAAATAATAAGGAATTAGAAAGAGCATGATTATATAAACCGGTGATTTGAATTTGAGCTTTAAAAAAACTTTGTCTACCAGAGTGAGCGTAGACTGTGTTGCAGGGAGAATGGGTCTGCTGAACTTCCTCTGAGAGCCGACGGCTGCGGGAAACGGAGGAGACGAATACAGAGCGGACACCAGGTTGATTCGTCCGATCCAGGAGTTCATTTGCTCTGTGGATCTAGAAGACGAGAGAACGTGATGCCGATCAAAACGGCGGATGAAAGATAGTGGATTCTCGATAGTATTTAACAGAAGGTGGGAGTAAGTCACACATGTGCAAGTCACAAGTAAGTCTCAAGTCATGAATGTCGAGTCAAAGTCAAGTCGAGTCTTTTTTTTTAATATTTGTCAAGCAAGTCTCAAGTCTCGAATTTGCGACTTAAGTCTGACTCGAGTCAAGTCGAGTCCCCCATCCCTGAGTCTTTTAACTCAAGTCCGAGTCAAGTCTCAAGTCATGAAAGTCAAGTCAAAGTCAAGTCGAGTCTTTATTTTAATATTTGTCAAGCAAGTCTCAAATTTGCGACTTAAGTCTGATTCGAGCCAAGTCATATGACTCGAGTCCCCCACCTCTGGTATTTAATCTGACATGCTTACTGTGCTTCAAAGAGGAAAACCCTCCAATCTGCGGTCTGAAGGCGGAACACGTGAGGACGCTTGGTATAGTTCTGTGCTCGCTCAGCCAGAGCGTGATGGACACTGAGCACCTCTTCAGAGCTTTGCCAGTCCTTCCTGTATTCATCCTAACCGATAAACAGATATAATCATTAAAACTATCCATATACATCACGATACCTTTTTTTTTTACCTTTTGAATAGCCGACTGTGAGGTGCTGTGAGCAGCCATGTTGATTTGATTTACGCTGGACTTCCCAATGACCAATTCTGAGCTCGAGGGAGTATTTCCTTTATTTTTTTTATTAGTCGGAGGTCAAAACGATGAGCTATAACCTTTAGTGGAAAGCAGCATAAGTGCTGACTATATATATATACACACTGTACACTATGGGTATGTTTGGGAGACTGGATGACAGAATGAATGACTGAACACACAGAAGAGGTATACGTATCTGCTAACTCTTAACTGGCTTACACTTACATTTCTTATGGCCGATCACAGCCCTGGTGGCATAGAATGTTTCTAAAGTTTTCCGAGCTTTATCCATCACAGCAACCTCCTCAATTTATAATCACCAACCAAACCTTGTTTGTCATGTATCCTTAAGGGTACATATTTTACTTTTGGTATGTGTCCTTAACCTGGGAGAGAGAGATGTTTACAGTACCTTTAAAACGCTTAAAAGGTACATAATTAGACCCGAGGATCACGTTTGTACCTTAAAGCTGCAAGATCGATTTAATTACCCAACTGAAATATATATATACATATCAGTGTGTGTGTGTGTGTGTGTGTGTGTGTGTGTACAAACACTTTCAAAGAACTTCTATTGTTTCAGGATTTCTGGTTATTGTGTGGAAATTGAGAATCCAGAGAAGTTCAGAACAACCTGAACCCATAAACTATCAAATAAAGTCACACAGGCCAAGGAAAGAGAAAGAGAAGATGTCTGAGCAGTGACGAGGTCGGAAACCAGAGTAACCAGAGGATACAAATATATACACACACACACACACATATATATACAAATATATACATACATATAAATATATTTCCACAGAGGTTTCACAATGGCTCACGTTGTTAAAACCACAGGTTTAAAGGATATGACTTTAAGTGCATGCCTTTATTTATTAACAGGACATTAGACACGAAAAAGCCCTCCTTACCTTTTGTAAATAGAGCACCATTCCTTTAAGCACCGCATAAAACGTCTTCCAACTTCTCTTTCCCCAGGGAGCTGCAATAAACGACATGTACATCGGTTATCGAAACCATCGCACGAGTGGTCTTAAAGCTAAAAGAAAACACACTTCCGTCACACGTACTGCGTTTGCCGTCTATGTCCGCATGCGCTTTCCTCTTCAGGAATCCTTTCTGGAACACGGTGGCCTTCTTGTCATGAGCAAGATCCTGGAAGGGGTTACTCTTCGAACGTTGACACGAGTCCTGATCCGAGTCCTGCTCGAGGGTCATAGAGGTCAGCAGTTCCTTCTCTTCTCTAGAGGAAATACACAAGTGACATTAGATTAGAAGACTGAGGAAATTTGATCTCAAAGCAAGAAACCATCAATGTAATTTAAAAAGAAAATGGACTCACACTGCCCACTCAATCTGGTGATTCTTGATTGAGTTATAAAGAGTCTGGAAGACAATTTTGAAGAATTAGTCAATGGAGAAAAAAATATATATATATACATAGAAGAGATATACACATAGAAGAGATCCGAGGCTATAACTTCACAAATATCTTTTTCGGACGAGTGCAGAAGTTTGTGCCCCTTAGAGAAATATCATTATGTTAAACAAAATGTCTGTCCTAAGGGTATGGGACGGTTTGCACTCAATATACATTAGAGGTTTAAAACGATTTGAAATACTCCGCTCACCTTCAGTAAGTCTTTGCTGAAATTCTCTCCTTCGTTCATCCCATCCAGATTAGACACAAAGACAGGCAGGGACATGGCCTTCCCAACATTCTGATCAAAAGGAGGACATTTTATTGTCTTACACCGAACTAGAAAGTGGTGAGAACACAACAGAGGCAGCAATATCTTCAAGCCCATAATCTGCTTCAGTATCCTAGCTATTAGGTGGAAATAGAAGCTACCTGTCCATGCAGGTCTGTGTTGAGCAACATGATGGCACACGTGAGCATGAGCACGACTCCGGCTGAGGAGAATGTCTCAGGATTGCACTGCTGGTAACGTCTGGAGAAATGATCCAGAACTCGCTCCCTCTCCTGAGTCTCACCGATCAGAACCACTTCCTTCAGAAAAGCACTATAAAATAAATTCAAAAATAAAAAAAGCTTACTAAAAGTTAGCATTGAAATTTTCTTTTAGAAGTTATTCCTTTCTGTAGTTCCTCGATCATCTCACCGAAGAGCTTCATCCAAGCTTTGGTCAGTGAAGTCGAAGAACTTCAGATACTCCTCCCCGACAGCATGACTGAACGCATTGCTAATTAAAGAAAAAAAAAAAACACGCATGTTTCTTGAGTGATATTTACAGTCGAGTGTAAAAGTTTGTACACCCTTATGACAAAACTAAATCTGCCCCTGGATGCCCATGGGTGTGATCTCCTGACAATATGTCATACATCTTTCAGACAATCTTCAGTTTAGGTCTAGAGACTGAGATGATAAATGGCAAAATATATTTACCTTATTGACTATATTTGTAAAAAAAAAAAAAAAAAAATTGGTCTTTGATTTAAATTTGTTCTAGCAATAACTTTTGAATTTCTTTTTTAACTTTTTGGAAAATCAACCCTTCAGTAGATCATTTTTAAAATACTGGTATTTCCCCATTCATAAACTATGTAGGTAAAAACTTTTGAACTGAACTGTTACTATGATTCGGTGCTAACAATAACTCACTCTTTGTCTAGATGTTTGACCACATCTGTACGCTGGACATTGTCAAGCCTGTAAAGTCTCTCTGCAAGTTTACAAGCTTCCTCTCTGTCCACAACTTCTCCATTTCCGTTCTTGTAGGTAACCGATGGTTCTGCAGATATCTGCCGTTGTTCCTCGGGCACATGCTCAGATGTTCCCTTTCCAGCTTGTCCTACACTGTCTTTGTCATGGCTCGGCTGTGGTTCATTGTTGATGTGGTTTTCCTGACTGGTTTCTTTACTGTCCTTCGATTCTGAGGGTTGTGATGTTTCTGTTTCAGTAGAACTTTCAGGCTGATCCAGGACTTCTGTCTCATTGGGATTTTCTGTTGGATTTGTTTCGAAAGCAACTGTAATGTTTGCCTCGATTGTGTGGTCTGAGGTTTTTGTTTCATTGCAAATCGATTGCTTTGATCCTTCTGACGTTTCTTCAACAAGTAACAGTTCGTGATTTGACTCTTCTGAGTCTTTCGAGTGTTCCGAACAATCCGACTGTTGTATTAATTGTTCTTTGTGTCCACGAGGTTCTACTTCCCCTGCACTTTCGATCTGGTCTTCACAGGTCGCTTCCTCTTGCTCGAGACACACGGAGTTGTGCAGCTCCACCAACGTTTCTGTATTTTCTATCTCCAGTGTCTCTTCGCTTGCAATCGCATTTTTAGAATCAGCCTCTAAAGCATCGCAGACCAAATCAGGTGGTACTCCTGGTTGTGGCAGATCTGACTCTTGGGTAAGACCAGCTTCCACGATTGGTTTGGAGTCCACATCTAGGACTGGGTCATTTGCTTCTAGCTGTAGTATAGTACTGCAGCCGTCTTCACAAGGTGTCATTATTATTACACTGATACCGTCCTCAGAATCGAGTTCCTCAATGTCTTTTATTTCTCCCACATCTTCAAGTCTTTGTTCTGGTTCAGTTATAAACACAGTGTCCCCTGTTTTTACGATTTCCTCCTCAAGAGTTTCTAAACCTTCAGGATCCGGCTGGATCTCTGGGATCTCAGTACAGAAAGTGCGTTCTGTCTCGTCATCCACTAATCCACCATCATCACTCACTTCTGATGTCTGTGAGGTATCTGAAAATAGATTAGAGCACAGGAACCTAAGAAAACTGACATGTACGGACATGGGATTATTTTAATAATTCTCAGTTCTAGGAGATGAAAATGCATCTCATGTATGTATCATAGTAATGATTCCTTTTTATAGTCATTACTTGGGCTCAGAAAATTCATTCATTTTCTACCGCTTATCCGAACTACTCGTGTCACGGGGAGCCCCTAAATGGGGAGGTTTAAATAAAAACTGGAAACTAAATTCCTGACTAGAAGGAATTCAAAAAATATTAAAACAATTCTGCTAGCTAGCTTCCTAGCTGCTAGTTCATAATTGACTTTGAGTGCTTGAAAGATATTATTTTTGCCACATTCATTCATTCATTCATTTTCTACCGCTTATCCGAACTACTCGGGTCACGGGGAGCCTGTGCCTATCTCAGGCGTCATCGGGAATCGAGGCAGGATACACCCTGGACGGAGTGCCAACCCATCACAGGGCACACACACACTCTCATTCACTCACACAAACACACTACGGACAATTTTCCAGAGATGCCAATCAACCTACCATGCATGTCTTTGGACCGGGGGAGGAAACCGGAATACCCGGAGGAAACCCCCGAGGCACGGGGAGAACATACAAACTCCACACACACAAGGTGGAGGCGGGAATCGAACCCCGACCCCAAACAATGCTATAATGCTATAAGCTTTTTATCTAGATCGACATTTTAAGAGTAATGGGATATGCAATTACAAATGGCAAAACAACTATACAGCTACTATCTTCTTAAATATATCTGGTTAAATAAATAACTCCAATATTGGAATGAAGAAGTTTAAGGAAAAGGCAGCAGTTCAATTTTTATCTAGTAGTCACATGGTTAAGGCTCTGGGTTGTCGATTGGAGGATCGTTGAGATATGTGAAGAAAGAGTTTCACTGAGCTGTTACTGTATATGTGTCTCAAATAATTAGTAAATTGTAGTATATCAGAATCAGAATTATTGGCTAAGTGTGTTGACACACACAAGGAATTTGGTTCCAGCTGTTTGTGACTTTCAAAAGTACCGACATAAATAACACTATGCTATACAAACTATACAAGACGATGCAGACGATGAGATACAACATAGACAGAATGAGTATTAAATATGAATATAGAATATGACTGATCAGTTATGTACCTAAAGTGTGGGAGTGCAAATAACAATAATGTGCAATATTATGCTTTTGTACAATATACATCAGCTGTAGTGTGTGTAGCATATAGAGATGATGTGATGACTGACAGTTCTGATAATGCAGTACTTAGAGATATGAAGCAGGGAATATAATTATGGTGAGTTGTTGATCAGGATGATTGCCTGGGGAAGGAAACTGTTCCTGTGTCTGGCAGTTTTAGTAAGCTTTAGTAAATAATGTAGACATTTCATGGGCTAACTAGCTTTTCTGGTTACATGGTTAAAAATGTATTAAATGCTTTCCAAATGCCTAAATGGGGAGGTTTAAATAAAAACTGGAAACTAAATTCCTGACTAGAAGGAATTAAAAAAATATTAAAACAATTCTGCTAGCTAGCTTCCTAGCTGCTAGTTCATAATTGACTTTGAGTGCTTGAAAGATATTATTTTTGCCACATTCATTCATTCATTCATTTTCTACCGCTTATCCGAACTTCTCGGGTCACGGGGAGCCTGTGCCTATCTCAGGCGTCATCGGGAATCGAGGCAGGATACACCCTGGACGGAGTGCCAACCCATCACAGGGCACACACACACTCTCATTCACTCACACACACACACACACACACACTATGGACAATTTTCCAGAGATGCCAATCAACCTACCATGCATGTCTTTGGACCAGGGGAGGAAACCGGAGTACCCGGAGGAAACCCCCGAGACATGGGGAGAACATGCAAACTCCACACACACAAGGCGGAGGCGGGAATCGAACCCCCAACCCTGGAGGTGTGAGGCGAACGTCCTAACCACTAAGCCACCGTGCCCCCCTATTTTTGCCACATAAGAAAATATTTTTTTTCCACAAACTGTTTACGAATGACCAATAATTAAAAAAAGCATTTGCTGTGTGTTTATTCGAAATAATCATCTATCGATCCTTAAAAATAGAACCTAAAATGTTGAGCTTTTTTTTCTTTTTCTTTTTTTAAATATCTATGCAAACCGGCGTAAATGCTGTGTGTAATACTGTGGTGAACTCCCCCTCTCCTCGATAGAATGTTAAATGGAAATTTATAGTAGGTGTGTTTATGCCTCAAGGTAGACATAAATAAAACAGGAAGCAACATCGCAAGTCACATAGAAAGAGGTGTGCACTTTCTCTCGTAAACACCCCACCCCCCACCCCACGACTGATACTGAAAACGTATACCGACATATTTAACAAATCGACAGTGATATATGAGGCATGTAATAAATAAAAGATGCACGTTACCTGTGAATGCCATCTGGTCACCTTCATTTGATGGCTTCACACAAACATTCACATCACTGTGCACATCATATACCTGCGAGAGAGAAAACAAACAGGACATAAAAGCACATATCAATAACACTGATAACGATCTAGAGAGTTTTATAATAAACCGTTGCTTATATGATTCTGGGTTTTAAAAAATGGTTTAAAAACGTCCGGCATGTGCAAAAGCTTGAACACCTTTTGTTTTTTGAGACCTGATTTAATGAAAGCAGACGTCATTATGGGAGGATTAAAAAAAAATTTAATTTAAAAAAAAAAAAAAAAAAAAAAAAAATGTCTTCACCATAATAATTCTACTGAGTTTTTCTTATATTTTGGATTGTGTTCTTGGGGTATATACAGTATATTCCAGGGTATAGCTATGACTTTTGTATTAAAACTAAATAAATAAAAATACATCAAATGTTTTTAGCTGTTAAACCCAATGGGAATGCATACTTTTGCACTCAACCGTAAATATGATATGGAAACAATTTCGCCTCTCATCACACCGCCTCGCAGTCACTCATATTGAGAGGTGCTTTTCAACATGCCAAACCACACAACCTTTCCTGTCAGACAAGTACTACAGACAGTATGGAGTCAAAACAGGCCAATGCTTGAAATATGAATGTGCTAGCTTTCAAAATGGCAGTCATTTAATTAGCATTAAAAAAAAAGCCAATTTCCTTTTTAGTTGGAAAAAAAACAACAACAGGTCTTTGTGTGTTCCAGTCCTGACTGTTTTTCTGACAACTGTTAGCTTTCATTTCAATGCTTAAAACAGCAGACAAACTTCTTAACGAACATGTCAACTTTCAATATAATGCCTTTACGGATTAGCTGTAAAAAACAGATCAGCGGTACGTTCCATAGCATCATCTAGTTTCTATTGTTAAAGCAGCGATAGATGACTTAACATGTTTTACAATTACAGTTACAATTTTGTCAGAATCAACAGTTTCAAATGTTTTTTGTTGCTCCACTGCAGATTTCTAGGTTTTAGCCTGACCTTTTAGTCCTAGAAATGACTTTCCAGGATTTCCAAGTGACTACAAGGACTTTGTAAATACATACCTGGCAAGACTCGACTTCAATACTTATAACTGTCTCGTGCTGCAAGACATCATCCATCTTTCCAGGATCTTCAACTGATACCAGATCAATAATTTCCTCCTGGTTCAACAAAGGCATGTCTAAGGATGGAGGATTAACTACCCAGTCCATATTCAATCCATAACTCGAGTTAATCTCACTTGAGCCTGGCTCTTGGGATGGAACATCTGCAGGAGTTTGTGGCATATCCCACTGTACTGTAGCACAGCTGAAATGCATGCTGGGAACCCTAACAGGGTACATTGTAATTGAAACCCCATGTTCTAAGGGTTCAGAGCTATCTTTAGCCAATGGGTTCTGGGATTTATCCATACGGGTTTCTTCCTGGCATCGGTTATTCTCCCGCTCCACCCTCTCGATGTAAAGCTTGGCTTCCAAATATGGTTCTTCTGCCGGTTCTGGAAAGGCAGGCTCTGCAGAGAGCATGAGATCGCTCTCCATGGTTTCTCAGGTAACTGATTCTATGTGATGACTGCAGGTTGTGTCTCCATCTGTAGGATACACAAGCATTTAATAGTGATTAGTAGTCACAAACAAACAAACAGACAGACAGACAGACAGACAGACAGACAGACAGACAGACAGACAGACAGACAGATAGATAGATAGATAGATAGATAGATAGACAGACAGACAGATAGATAGATAGATAAAATGTACCTCATTTATTAATATCTTAGCAAAGTAGCGCTTGAGTATTTAAATGTTTTGTTGTATTTGAACGTATTGTTGATTGGAAAATTGGGGTTCAGGCCCCGGTACTACCAAGATGACCCTGTTGGGCTCTTAACCCTCACTGCTCCAGGGGTGTTGTATCATGGCTGACCCTGTGCCCTGACCCAAATCTCCAAAGTTGGGATATGTGAAGAAAGAATTTTGAAAGTGAAAGTGACATGAAATACGGCTAAGTACGATGAACCATACTCAGAATTCGTTCGCTGCATTTGACCCATCCAAAGTGCACACACGCAGCAGTGAACACACACACACACACACACACACACCGTGAACACACACCCGGAGCAGTGGGCAGCCATTTAAGCTGCGGCACCCGGGGAGCAGTTGGGGGGGATTCGGTGCCTTGCTCGAGGGCACCTCAGTCGTGGCCGGCCCGAGACTCAAACCCACAACCTTAGGATTATGAGTCAGACTCTCTAACCACTAGGCCACGACATGCTGTTTATTTTACTGTTTATGTGTATATGTGACAAAGGAATCTTCTTCTTTGACAAACTGAACTACACAGTCCCAATTCCAGCCATACAAATATTTCTTTAAATGAGTTTTGTACAGCTGACTTACAATTTAACCACAACTACAACCAAAACTCAATAAAAAGTAATGCCCAGAGACCTGAAAACAACAATACGATAACTAAACGGTGAAAGTGCAGATGTGCGCTAAATCCTGCAGTACTGCTGCTGCACCACCGACTCAGTGAGTTCGCTACCAGAGATACACATTAACACCTCCTCATTGTGCAATTACTTTGTTCTTACTGAATAGTTTATTGTGTGTTATAAATTGTCGATTTCTTCCTTCCTTTTGTACGTATAATCTCACTAAATGTATACAATTTCAAGATAATTAATCGAGTCTTCTTTTATATATAAAATACAAAAACAAATTCACCAGCTTTCGAACAAATTGAGATATTTAAAAAGGGTCACATGACTTGCTCTTGTGAACAACGTACAGGTAAACCTGTTCGGATCTAAGCTCACTGTACAGTATTTACCTTATTCTTAACACATAGACCTGGCTCTGTGAAGGACAAAAACCTAACCCATGTGATTTGAATACCAAAATATCAGCAACTGTGAAGTGGAACTGCAGGAATGTAGAGTAACGTGGAAAGCCGACAGAACAATGTCCCTTACTTGGAATGTAACTATGAACATTACATCACTGAATACTGATGTTCAGATCACTTGATGGTACAACAAATAGAATCATAAATCCATAATTCCAGAATCAGATTTATTGGCCAAGTACGTTTTTACACATAAGGAATTTGATATCGGCTGTTCTTGACTCTCAAAAGTCAAAGTCAAGACAATGTTACATGGAAAAATTGAATAAAGAACATAATATATATAGCATGAGACAGGTTTTCAATGTATATAAAGTATATGATGAATTGCTCCATCAGTTTATTTTAGTCATGTATTTCAAGATATTAATTACAAGAATATTTTAATGACATTTTTGACTACTTGTCTCGTCAATATGACATACATCTTGTATCCAACACGCTTCATGCTTAAAGGATGATTACCACATTTACCACTGAATACATACTATGTCATGTTACAGGATTCTAGTCAATCATTGAAATAAACCATAACAAAAAGTTGCCTCAAACTCACCTTTTTAATAAAGTATTAACAACTTCTGTTAATGGCCATAACCATTTTTTTCCCTCCTCCTCCTCTGAGATGTGCACAGCGGATGTGCGTTGCAATGACTTTCTCTGCAGGCGTCACAGAGGCATAGTTCCACTTCCTGGCTGCAAATAAACCACTACAGCAAAAAAAATGAGAGAAAAAAAAAGGGGTGGCAGAAGAAGGTTAAGATGGTGTTGAATTGAGGAAGTGTGTACGAGTAGTTCCTTAATCTCTCTCTAGTGAAAATTCTCAAAATTATATTTAAGCAGATTTATTGGCTAATTAGTAATACAATTATATAGAACACTCCCATAAACATATTTTGCAACAAGTCTTCATGCTCAACTCACCGCAATCTAACCCACATCCGGGTCCATCCCCACTTTATTTCCTGCTGGTGCTCACCTCAACTCTTCCTGTAGAATGCACATACTTATGAGTTCAACCAGACAACGTGTCAGTTTTCAGACCAGTCGTTGGTCTTGTTTTTGCATATTACAATGCTCTTTGTGTGATTTCAACACCCATTCTGTCAGTGGCCATGCAGAACAGCATAGACAGACATAATCCTACAGACATCTCTGATGACCTAACCTCTTGTCTAGGAGCCTTAAAATAAAAAGGGTTTCTTTTTTGTTTTGGACATCTGCTTTTACTGATGTAATGAATCAATATACTGTATAAAAGGATCTGAGAGTGAAAGAAAGGCTAAAAGCTTTTAATAATCATGTTGCGCAAAGCTAATGCAGCTAACTTGCCACATGATATATTTTTAGATGACTCTGCAGTAGTGGCAACGTGAACAGGAAAACAGAATGACGCACAGATGTCTCTGATCTGATCCTTAAACTTTATTTCAATCAAACAAATTTAAAACAGTCACCGATCCAACTTAGAGTTCCATATTAGATTGCCTATCTTAGAACAGAAGCTCAGTAACCCAAGAATTAAACCAACAGGGTTGAGCAATAACACCCAAGGTCTCAAAACAGAATAACTCAGAAGTATGAAGTCATTGAGGTTTGGTTGGTATTTATTCCAAGTTTCCTCAGAATTCCAAACGTGGGCTGAGAGAGATCACTAATAAGCTCAATGTCTTCTACAGTCAGGTCCAGAAAAAAAAAAATCATCCCCAGCTTTGCTTTTTTATTTATTGTGTGTATTTTTTCTTATGACCAACAATTCTACTAATTAGTTAACAATAAATAATCTGATATGGATACCAAACCTTATGAAATCTTATAGTTTTTTAAATATTTTTGTAAACAATGGACCACATTTATACCTACTACTGACATTTTACACTCTCGGTATGTGTGATGGTTGATGACGATGATGATGATGATAATAGATCTTCTACATAAAATTATAGCACACTTACTCAGATCGTGTTAAAGTCTGCTCTGCTCGGGTCTCTTACGATTCCCATCAGTACACGAGAAAGGTTTGCAAAGAGACGGTTAATTTAATGGAAGAATGTGAATATCAGTGTGGAAAGTGCTGCTGATTCATTCCTGAGCTGAGATTGCTATCTGTTGTAATTTCCTCTTACATGTTAATAACAGGCTTAGGTGTATTTTATTATATCACTCTAGTTTGAGTGCACAATGACCTGAAATGGACTAACATCCCACCCAGAGTGTATTTCAGCTTCAAACCCTAACATATCGCTCTTGTATTGACAATTGCAGGTATGGTCCATCTTTGCTTGTCAAATGAACCTAAAGTGCAGTAAACATTTCAGAATCCAGTCCATTATTTTCTTTTATATATTTATATATTATTTTTCTAGATTAATTATTCTTTAAGTTTTATAGATAGAAATTAGAGTAGCTTCCACTTACCTTGTTAAGTATGTGAGCTTTAACTACAAAAACAAACAAAACAAAACAAACAAACAAACAAACAGAACTTTAGTCAAAGAATTGAAATGAAGGTGATCTGTTTGCACTTATGCTTTATTGGTTTAAATATACTCAGTAAGGTGTACTAAGGTGTATCCTGAGACATGCGTTTAGAAGTCAAACACACTCACTATACAGTCCACGATTATGTCCTTAATCTTATCTCGATCTTCATCACAAAGGAGCTTTGAAAGCCACTCGATAGCTTGATAAGAGACAAAGTGAGCGCTTAAGATGAACCGAAAACATTAGACGAATCAAAGAAAACACCTGGCTGCACATTACCGTATTAAACCACTTACTACAGGTGAAATCAGATTAACGACAACGTGATATATGGCTTTACTATGTATTACGGTAACATGCAGGTTAGGACACGCCCTCATTGGCACACCTAAAGTCGAGAAGCATCCTGAAACCACGCCCACTCCAGGTTTCACTAATTGCTGCCACTAGAGGGAAGCACGTGGCTCATTCACTGTTTATGGATCTGATAAACTTTTTTTTTTTTCAATACAATTCCAAATTTGTTAAACTTTCAATTTAGTTTAAATTCAACAGTTCAACACTGGGCTATACTGTACATACACAATGCATTTATACATACTGGGCTATACACACACACTGCATTTATACATACTGGGCTATACACACACACACACACACACACACACACACACACACACTGCATTTATACATACTGGGCTATACACACACTGCATTTATACATACTGGGCTATACACACACACACTGCATTTATGCATACTGGGCTATACACACACTGCATTTATACATACTGGGCTATACACACACACTGCATTTATACATACTGGGCTATACACACACACTGCATTTATACATACTGGGCTATACACACACACTGCATTTATGCATACTGGGCTATACACACACTGCATTTATACATACTGGGCTATACACACACTGCATTTATACATACTGGGCTATACACACACACTGCATTTATGCATACTGGGCTATACACACACTGCATTTATACATACTGGGCTATACACACACACTGCATTTATGCATACTGGGCTATACACACACTGCATTTATACATACTGGGCTATACACACACACACTGCATTTATACATACTGGGCTATACACACACACTGCATTTATGCATACTGGGCTATACACACACTGCATTTATACATACTGGGCTATACACACACACTGCATTTATGCATACTGGGCTATACACACACTGCATTTATACATACTGGGCTATACACACACACTGCATTTATACATACTGGGCTATACACACACACACTGCATTTATACATACTGGGCTATACATACACACTGCATTTAATACAATATTCTATCTGTTACAACTGGATACCATACGATGCACATCCATGACATATATATACACACACATATGTCTATATGTATGATGAGCATATTGCACATTTTCACCTGTTATTTTCATTCATTCATTCATTCATTCATTCATTCATTTTCCACCGCTTCTGTATGTTAATTTCACTCACCAAGGCACATGTGCTGTGGTGATGTGACAATAAAAGTAACTTGACTTGACTTGATATGATTTTTTTTTGTATAGAAATATATCGCAGTAATTTCTCCTCACCGCATGGGGTGTCGGTTTGAATGGAGCACGTTTATTTGTCCGAGAACCACAGAACTAGTCAGGCTTTTACAGCCGCCTGCAGTTGATCAGATTTGTTCTCTTTATTCCAGAAGCTAAGCTAAAAGGCAAATAATCCAAAACATCAACAGTGTT
Source organism: Tachysurus fulvidraco (assembly GCF_022655615.1). Lineage (NCBI taxonomy): Eukaryota > Metazoa > Chordata > Actinopteri > Siluriformes > Bagridae > Tachysurus > Tachysurus fulvidraco. The sequence goes on along the minus strand of NC_062543.1, from coordinate 4,380,121 downwards.
TGTGTCAGAAACGTTTCGAAGTGTATCACTCGATTGTTATTGCAGTTTTTTTGCACAGCCATCTTTCTGCGTCACCAAAACGCAAACCTTTAGCTTAGCCTTAGCTTAGCGTAGCATTAGCTTAGCCTTAGCTTAGCCTTAGCTTAGCAGCAGAGGAGCTCTGGAAGTGTTTGATTTAGGAGTCGCACAGAACCACAACATAACGCTTTGTCTGTTCCTTTTGTTTATGACTTTAGTTTAAGTTGTAAAAATGAACTCAAAGAATCTGAAGGCTTTTCTTGAGTCGTCTTTAAACGAGATCTTTAAGGCGACTGTGGATAATATCCTGGACTCTGTAGATCAAACCCTGGCCGAGTATCAGGGACAAATTCGACGGATTACCTCAGAAAATGAGTCTCTGAGGGAAAAACTGCGTGTTCAAGAGGCTGTTGCATGCCAGGTGAAAACAGGTATGTGAAATGCAGTACCAGAATAAATAGTCTCATTAAAAAGAATCAGGTTTATTCTCAAAGTGTGTCGACACACACAAGGGATTTGGTTCCAGCTGTATGTGACTCTCAAAAGTACAGACATAAATAACACACACACACACATATAGTGTGTGTTATTTAGGTTTGGTGAGAAATTTAAGGTTTGTAAAAAAAAATCAAGCTTATTTTAGTCTCTTACCATTAGAAGCACATTTGAAGGTTCGAAATTCAATTCAATTCAATGGTTTCTGACAAAAAAACTAGATCTCTGAACAACGTGTTGGTAGATTAAAAAGGATCAGCTCACAGCTTGTTAATAAACTATGGCACAAGTTTGTGTTTGGTCTTTTTCACTTTGTCATATAACGTATTCCTGTGAAAGATGTTTTTTTTTTCCTCAGCATTTATTGACCATGAGATATCTTGAAACATGAAATATCTTGAGATATAGAGATCTCTGATTCTTGCAAAGCTAATGACATGTCACTGTGTAAAATGTAATTATTGTTTATTTATTTTTATTTGCAGTGCATGAAGATGATGTTGATGCTGATGGGGACTTAAGACCCACTTTACCTGGACATAAGGGTCCAGGTAAAGCCTCTCAGAAACAGAGGGATGATCGGAGAAAAACGACAGGAAGCTCTAGGCCTGTATTACTGAAACAAAGCCCCCTTACAACCAAAAGCGGAACGCGTCAGTTAGACAAAGGAGTGCAGAGTACAACAGTACCGTATGTAAAGATTGACCCAGACTTTGACGGTGACAGTAGCTTGTTAAATCATCAATCCCCTGTTAACCTTACCACTAAGATTATTAAAGTAGAAGGGTCTGATGAGAATTTTTCCGAATGTTACATTGGATCTCCAGCAGACCAATCCAGAGACAGCGATGGCGAGATACAAGTAACCATGGTGTCTAATAAATACCTGAGCAGTACTATGAGTGAAGATGAAGCTAGCGATATTGGGCACCATGAATCAGAGAAGTCAGCGCAGAGCATATCTGAGGAAGATCTCGACGACCCAAATGACGATGCCGGTCTTGGTGTCTGTTTTGATGCCGATGTAGGACTGGCTTTGGAACCAGACAAGGGATTTATAGAAATTTTTGAATCGACAGACTCTGCAAACTCAAAAGACCTAAACGACAGCAAAACCTTCCACTGTGCACTTTGCGATAAGAGCTTCGGTCGCATGGCCTCGCTTAACATACACATGAGGACTCATACCTCGGAGAGAGCTCACATCTGCAGCTACTGTGGCAAGGGTTTTAGCCGCGCTGACCTTCTGAAGAACCATCAACGCACCCACACAGGTGAGAGACCTTATTCCTGTAACCTGTGCGGAAAGAGTTACGGTCATCAGGGACAGCTCCGGATCCACAAACGAACCCACACTGGTGAGAAACCATACGCCTGCCCACATTGCGCCAAGCGCTTTACAGAACACAACCAACTCAAAGTTCACCTCCGCACACACACTGGCGAGCGGCCATACTCGTGCTCCGTCTGCGCTAAGACCTTCGCCAGTGCCGGCAACCTGAGGATCCATCTCCGGATTCACAGTGGAGAAAAACCACATTGTTGTAGCCAGTGCGGGAAGAGGTTCAACAGCCAAGGCGACCTCAAAACGCATCTGCGTGTGCACACGGGTGAACGTCCGTACCATTGCGATCTCTGTGAAAAGACGTTCAGTCAGGCCGGCCATCTCAGCATCCACATGCGTATGCACACTGGTGAAAGGCCTTACGAATGTAATGTATGCGGACGCACCTTTACCGTGGCCAGCAGCCTCAAGCTTCATCAGCTCACCCACACCGGAGAGAAGCTTCACACCTGCGTACGCTGCGAGAAAAGCTTCAGCAGGGCCAGCCATTTGAAAAGACACGAGCAGCTCCATGCCAAAGAGGAAACCGTAACGATGGATGCTGATCAGTCTTTGTCGCTGGAAGATCAACCGCTTCATGGTGGAGATGAAGAAGAACAAAATTTGGAAGGGATGGAGTGATCGATGACCCCAGTGATCCCCACACACTGTGGCCAGGCTATCAACTAACTCTCCCTTGTTGGCCACTTTGTATCGTCAAGTTTGTCAACGCCTTCACTGTCCCGTCGACTAACCGAAGGTGACTACAGCTCAGAAGACATTTAGATGGTGGTCTGTTCTCAGTACTGCAGAGGATCTGGCATTTATAGTGTTTGGCATATCAGGAATTTGCAATCTGTGATCTTTCACGTACCCAAGCATTACCCAGTTTTTACTCCCTTTGCTCTCGGCCATGCATTGCTGCGGGGCTATCGGGATTCGAACTGACAATATGATGGATGATTTTAGTAAGGATGTTTTAAAGACTCTGTACACTTACAGTTTTTTGCAGACCCTGCCTACCTGGTTGATCCATCTTGAAGGTGTACAGTCGCATATCAAAGAGAGATCATCTTTACTATTTTTGGTTCACGATCTTGGTAAAGAATGAGGGAGAAACTGGCAGCAGGAGAAACATTGTTGTATCTGATTTGTTCAAGTCATACCACTGAAGCCAGTGTGCTGGAAATGATCCACCATCCAGATAGTCCTGTGTTGGTCCCTTTCAGTTATGGGCAGGTGTTATGGGCAGGTGTCAAGGGCTTGACCACAATCAAGACTGACTACAGTCTGTAATGTACACCGACAAAGTGACCTAAAGTATAGATGTATGATTGTTACAGTGTCCTGGGACTGCACGTAGCTGTTTCCCATGAAGTGGAACCATGTGTGTGATATTCATACATTACATTTTTTTTCCTTTACAACCCTTTAATGCACAGTCAAGAAAACGAAAAATATTTTCAAATATTTGAATGCCAAGCATGGAGTAAAAAGGCTTAATTTACTTGCAAGTTAAAAAAGTTTGAATTAAATTAGTGGTTTGTTGTGTTTTCTAGTTAAAGAAAATGACCACTTCCTGATCCTTCACCTTATTTCTGTTCTTCTAGTCATTAAGGTTCTTTTGGGTTCTTTGGCTTCCTCCAAACTCCAGAGAAACTTTCCGGCAGGTGAATTGACGATGCTAAATTGCCCAAAGGTGGGATTTATGTAAACGTCCTGGTCCCGGTGTAGGCTCCAGATCCACCACAAACCTGACCAACTTTTTGATAACCAAAGATGGGTTAAATTACCATTCAGCACATTTTTAACATCACTTTAAACACTTCCTGAAAGTCCACCATTAGATTCTGCTCATATACCTTTAGATGTAGTGTTGCTTTAATCTATTTCTTGCAATGCCTTTAAAAAGAGCTTGATATTCAAATACATCTACATGTACACAAGCTGGCCTGGAAAACCCTTCATGTAGCAATATTTTGACATTTTCTCTCATGTATAGTCCTATAATTATAGGCGCTTTTTCTTTTTTCTTTTTTTTTTTTTGTGCACCCATCTCCATCACATCAGGTCTAAGCACCTCAAAATAATGTAAAGGGACAACGGTGTGTTTGCAAGAACATCCTGGTCATTTTTCCACAGCTGGCATCTGATTACAGACATAGTTTATTAATATTGCTGTACCATGTAACTATTCAAGAAATTCACCAAACTTGATGTTTCACACACCCCACACACACCCCCGACAATATATAATAATTCTGATATAATAACCATTGACATCCAAGGAGGTTACACAAACCCTTACACACATTGGCCAATAAGGACATTAAGTACTGCAAATACAATAAAGATGTTCTTCAATATAAGATATTTTTTTTATTCCTAACGTTTGTGATATTTTCAAGGTTGTCGTTAGCTTCAATTAGAACTTAAACTCTCCCCCGATTTCCCGCCGAGGCCTCGATCCTGGCACCTCTGTGATTGAAACCACATAAGCAGTGTTATTCTGTCATTTTTATATCCGTCATTAATCCTAATAGAATCGTGATTTTTTTCAAATGGTGACTAATTGTAATGTACCGATCAAAAATTGCTGAAATTGTTTGTTTTTGTGTATTAATACGATTGTCATTTTGATATTAGCAACACTTTTGTTTTGTTTTTTCCTTTGATGTTTGTGTGCCTCAGAACTAAAGACCGATTTCTCCAAACTTATGAGTGCAAATGTTTAAAACATTGTGCTTATTTCTATAGATACGGTTTGCCGTCATATCCGTTATGCATATTAGGGCATGCAGTATTGAGTATTTTTCTCACCGTTCCTGTTGACACCATGTTCACCAAACTACAGTCTTTCAAAATTTATACTTGTGAAAATGACTGTAGACTCGGTCATCGGTGACAAACGTAACCGTCTGACCAAACGCAGTACGTTATCGGCTTAAAAGTGCGTACAGTATACGAAGCTTTTAACTGCAAGTTCCCTGTCGACAAGAAAAGGTTAGATGATAAAGTTCACTAAAAGTTTGTACACATTATAATGATTAATATTGTTTACTTAGTGGAAATGTAGTGGAAATTAAGCCATTCTTGCAACTGTCATTCCATCGTAATAAATGAAATGAAAAATCAAATGTGTGTTTTTTGTGTGTTTTTTTTGCTTGACTGTGTTTTTTGTAGCGTGCTGAATTAGTAACCAGAAAATGAAGATTACCAGAAGTTTCCGTAATGTATGTTTGTGTAGACTGTGAAGCAATCAAAACTCTGTTATAAAGGTTTTCACAAACGTTTAAAGTTTTAAGAAACCAAAATAATCTTCTCTAGAAAATGTTATTTCCAGTGATTTCAAATCATAGCGACTAGTGCTAGCATGATATCTGTGAATATCATTCAGTTTATATTTTAAAGAAATCAAATTCTAAAATTAAAATCACAGCTGAGATTCCTATTAAAATGGGGAGTCTTTAAAATTGGGAAACGTTAGAATGTTTACTGATTTTTAAAAAAAATTTCTCTATTTTAAGGTTTTATATGTTTCCTTTAATGTATTTTTATAGACAGCAGTTTCTTAGAAACCTTTTTAATCCTCATACGTTGTTAATGTTTTGAGCAAACCTGTGTATCAGAATATATATTGTGCATCATAGAATTGCTGGTATCATAGTTTTTAATAGGTCATATCGCTTTTAGACGGTGTTGTAGACTTAGAGTTGTTTGACAGACAAAAAAAAATTATTTGTTGGTGAGTTAAAGAATTCCACCATAAATGAATCTGTAGAAAAAAATAACTTTAGGAAACATGGACCAAAAAAGGATCATTTGGAAACCAAAGTTTTTTTTCCCCCACTAAATCTTTATTATTATGGGTTTACTTACTAATCAAATCAATGAAAAACAACATAAAATAGTATACATGTACATTTATTAAATAAGAATTCTTTTTAATTAACATAAATAAGGATACTTTACAGTGGATAAGTAGCTAAGAAAATATTTGTACATCTAGAAATTCGGGTTAAATTGAAATGCTGAGAAATATCAAAACTCCCCACCAAAGAAAGAAAAGTCCCATTGCATAGTTAAAGCAGAGTTTAGCAATCATTAATATCCAGCATTTTATCTAAAAGTCCCTTTTACAGAAGAGATGTTTTTCACATGCGATTGATAGTCAGTTTATTTAATTTCACCTGAATTTTAAAACGTATTTGTATTTACTTTCAGCACCCGTTTTTCTATTTTCTTGTGATTTATACACGATTATTTACTTTCACGTCTCACTTTTTTTTTGTTACATGATTGTTCATTTACATAATTTTTTTTTGTCTGAATTCTTCCGCGATTAATTTTTCCAATGTGAATTTTCCCGACATGATTCATTTTTTCCTGTGTTTTATTACATAAATAAATTTTCCTCTGTATTTGTGAATTTTAGGATTTATCTCTTTACATTATGTTAATTATTTTTCACATTTAGCCAAATAATATTTACTTCAATTTCAAAGTATATGTAATTTGGCAAAATGTGAGTTTTCAAATATAACAAAAAAAAAGTTTTGAAATGTGTTGTTTTTTCCCACTCAATGACCGTCTATCCGACCGTAGTGCATACCGTGGACGACTCGGTTGTTTTTCCAGTCTCGGTATCTTTAGTGCTGCAGCACTCACAGCACCAGGATGGACATTGCGGTTTCTTATTGGACAGGTAGAGGACGGGCTGAATGCTGCTGCTGATGTCCATGAACCCGAAAGCTATGTAATGGATATAACAATTAAACACATCAGCAGAGAAATAGGACTTAAATGGGAAGAGAGCTACAGGAGGGAAGTAATTAAAAACTATGATGGCTAAAATTATGAGCACCATCTTAAAGGCTCTTTTTTTGACCGGATGCATGTCGTCTCTTCCCGGACCGGATTGGCCCAGTGCCAACAGGATGGAGATGTTGCAGAAAAGCATGAACACAAAGGTGGCCAGGATCATGATCGTGAACACTTTATCGAAATTGGGGATGCTTCCCAGGCACTTGAGCACTGCATACACCAGTGTGATGAACCACACGACGCCGGCACACACGGGACGATGGCTTCGGTCTTTCAGGTTCGAGAAGATGATGGGATGGCGCACGGCCATGTAGCGATCCATGCAGATGCACGCCAGGAAAAGCGGTGACGAATCCTTGATGCCGTAGAAGAAGCGCAGCACGTACCAGGTGCTGCTGGTGGTCAGGTACAGCAGGTTGGCCAGTTCCAGCGGTGGAATGAGGCAGAAGAACGTGTCCAGCATAGCCAGATGCCAGATGAAGATGTCCGACGTGGACGAGTCGCTCCGGTTGCGGCGGATCATCCACAGGACCATGATGTTGGTCGGGATGCCCATAAACATATTAATAATCTGCATGCCCAGGTAGAAGAGGATGATCTCGGGCATGTGGCTGCACGTCTCGTACACTGTCTTTGCAGGCACGGACACATTTCCAGTAAGGAACATGGAGTTATTAGTGTTGTTATGCATTTCCATCACTCACAAACTGGTGCTGATCTGAGCAAGAAACTTAAAAACTGAAACAAGAAAACTGAAATAAAGATATACATGTGTATTATAAAAGAGTAGACAATATTATTGCATTTGGTTTGTGCAGCATTAAGAATCCCCTATCAGAAAATGTTGAGTATACATTAAATTTAAAGTGCTTTCTTTCTTTCTTTCTTTCTTTATTTCTTTCTTCCTTTCTTTCTTTCTTTCTTTCTTTCTTTCTTTCTTTCTTTCTTTCTTTCTTTCTTTCTTTCTTTCTCAAATGTACATCTTTTAGTCTGTATCTTTTACTGTATCTCCCTTTAAGCCTTTGCTAAAAAATAAATAATTTCTATTACAAAAAATACTTTGCAATAAAAATCTTTTTCTATTAATTCATATACCCTTCATTAAATAACTCTTTTTTTGACATCAGCAACAAATTGTATAATCAAACTTTATATAGTGTACAGAATATGCACTAAAAGAATTCATTTGGTCCAACAGTTCTTAAAATTGGCCAGTTTGTGAGAATTGTTTGTGATCTTTTGCTTCGCATTTCCGTGTGACGTTAAACTATTACTTGTTTTTGCTGACACATGAATAAGAATAAAAATTATAAGCATCTTAAAAACTTGGAGAATAAGAAAATACATATACTGTAATTAAAAGCAGTTGAAAAGTGCATATAGAAACTGGGTTGGAAAAAGATGCCAACGGTTTGTTTAGAAGAAATATTAGAAATCGACTCTAATCTACAGATGAGATCAATGCAATGATATCAGGATTGTACAGGGTTTACTGTTAAATAAAATACAGAGCGTCACAAATTTTAGGGTCAAATTTTAGGATAAAATCTGGGGAAAGGTTTTAAGCAGAAACAGAATAAACAGCTATATACAGTAATATTTCACCAAGTTTGTGTTAAAGGTTTTTAAGTAACTATTTAAAACTTTAGATAAGAAAAATTTGAGTAGACTCACATACAGTATTTTGATCCCCACTGTAGCTGTTTCAGATGTCATTCATTTCATTAAGAGCTACATCATTTTGTGTATATACCTGGTGAGGTCCTTTATATAATCAAATAAGATGCAAACATGCACTGACAATGATCTCAACAGCAATATTGTGGACCTTACCTGCATTAGCGAAACGATTCCTTTCCTCACCGAATTCCACTCACGTCCAGATGAATCCGCCGTACATCAGAATACTGACAGTCTAGAAGGTACATGATCATCTGAGGACGTTTCACATGACCCGGGCCCAGCTACAGAGCACAGCCCAGTACCCATGATTCAACACCACAGGGATATTTTGCATCCAAGCACTGAGAGCACGTTCTGGCAAGTCCTCATCATTCACACCGATTGACAATGATGCAATTTGCCATCGGAGCCTGACGGAAATTTTGAAGTAAACAACTGATGCAACAGTCCAGTGGTACACTCCTGAAATTCAGTGTAACAAAGCGTAATTTGTTACGTGGATGTAACAAAGCCTGGTGGCTGCCTGACTCCAAGTTTCAAAAGCACATGTGCTGATGATGGAGCAGATGCTTTTTTCACACACATCTTTGGACATCTTTCTAACAAGTCGCTGCTTAAAACGTTTGCAGCGCATCGTAAAACCATCGTGACTGTGAATGTTTCAATAAATTTCACTTTCAGCTTAAAATCAGTGATTTTCCATAACATACACTGAAGCTTATATTGTAAGCTAATAAAGATACACTATTGTATGATGTTTGTGAATTTATGAACTTTACTTTAGTTAGTTTTCATTAGTTTATCCTGATTGGTTATTTCTTAAAGTTTAGAGTGTTTCTCTCTCAGAATGGATTTCACGTTGAGCCTTAGAGCCCTTAATTGTCCAATAAACCATCGGAGAACCCTTGAAGAACCCTTTTTGTCCTCTTTGAATATGTTTGACAAAATAACATCTTTGAGTAATTATGGGCTCTTTGTTGTACTTTATTAACTATTCTTTTTGTGCAATATAATTTGGGGGAAAATGAATTTTGTAGAATTTTGTAGATATTACAACAATAATATCTACAAAATTCTACAAAATTCATTTTTCCCCAAATTATATTTCACAAAAAGGATAGTCCATAAAAAGAAAGACTTCCAGGAAAAGAATAAAAAATGTTCGAGGATTCACTTTTGTGCAAATCTTCATGATCATCTGATTGAATGCTGTCTATATGGTACACAGAGTAGATGGTACTTTATAGTTTTAACAGAAATAAATCATAAGGTCAATCTTAAATACTTAAATACTAATAACGAGATCAACCCACGTAACTCCATTTTAGATAAGGTACTAAAAATCAGCTGACATTTAGCTGCAAATTACACGTTTATATCGATGTGCTAATTGTAATAAGTTATTATTGTCATAGTAACGGCAAATTGACTTGTATCATAGGAGTTTCACAATCCAAGTATAATAGTAAATGGATTAAAAAAACTTTAAGGAGACATTGATTTAACATTTATGGAATGAGTCTTTGAGTCTTTTGCTAGTGTAAGAGCTTTGTAACTCAGTAGTAAAGCTATTATTGGGAAATTCTTCAAATTCCTAGATTGTGCATTGTGCAAAGAACTGGCTTCTATTTTTGTAGTTACTAGAACATAAATGATAAAATGAACTAACTTAACATAAAAAGTACATCCTTCCAAGATTTTATTATGGGTGACAGCAGACAGCATGTAGTTTCATTAAAAGGCAAATAAACAGACGATTTATATATATATATACAGTACAGACCAAAAGTTTGGACACACCTTCCAAAAGTTTGGGCGCACCACCTTTTCAACAGGACAATGACCCCAAACACACCTCCAGGCTATGTAAGGGCTATTTGACCTTGAAGGAGAGTGATGGGGTGCTGCACCAGATGACCTGGCCTCCACAGTCACCGGACCTGAACCCAATCGAGATGGTTTGGGGTGAGCTGGACCACAGAGTGAAGGCAAAAGGGCCAACAAGTGCTAAGCATCTCTGGGAACTCCTTTAAGACCGTTGGAAGACCATTTCAGGTAACGACCTCTTGAAGCTCATCAAGAGAATGCCAAGAGTGTGCAAAGCAGTAATCAAAGCAAAAGGTGGCTACTTTGAAGAACTTAGAATATGACATTTTCAGTTGTTTCACACTTTTTTGTTATGTACGTATATAATTCCACATGTGTTAACTCATAGTTTTGATGCCTTCAGTGTGAATCTACAATTTTCATAGTCATGGAAATAAAGAAAACTCTTTGAATGAGAAGGTGTGTCCAAACTGTTGGTCTGTACTGTATATATTGACTTCCAGTTCAGTCACATTTTAACGTCATCAGATCATAATCTTTATTCTTGACAAGGGGATTGTCACCATTGCATCTTTAGTGGATTTTACTATTCCACAGCTTATCAGTAGAGATTTGTTGATATTATGCTCACATTTCCACATTATGTTGTAGGTCAAATTCAGAGAACCTTAAAGGCAGGTCTCCTGAGTCATATTACAAACTCATGGTGATTACCGAGTCACTGACACAACACCTGATACAGACTCACTGCAAAATACTCCATCATAAAAGCAAACCTTTTTTTCCTCAATTTTTCACCACACGCTCTTAAAAAGCCCTGACCGAGAATGTTTGAATACTGAAATTGTGAACTGAGTATTCTCCTGAAATTTGCATTTGTTCTTTGATAAGAAAAAAAACTGGTTTCTACATTTACATGTTGCAAAAGAGGCTTAAAAAAGCTGATGGTCGGTTGCCTTCACTCCTGCACATCAGGTAAGCTTTTTTATTTTTTATGTAAGAAAAAAAAAGGTGTTGGTGAACAGTATTTATAATGTTATGACCTGGTCGAGATCAGACCCTAACATACAGGTAAAAAAAATAATAATAATCATTTAAAAAAAAAATTGAATCGCTTGCTTGGTTTTATTCTGTTTTTAAAGGGAATGACTGCTTTAGTAGTCTGCAAGGCCAAAATAATAAATAAATAAATAAATAATCCCTCTAACTGATCATAATACAACTCAGTTAACCTGACACAGAGAAAAGAAAAATGCCTGTTCTTCCCTCGCTCCCTATCTAGCCAAAAACAACAACAAACAGAATAAAGGAAACTGGAGCCGACTTCCTACAAGCCACCGTACGATATTTACAAGGAAGCATATACAACAGAGCAGATCAGAGCAGAAATAAAGCTCACAACATATCAAAACATTAGCCATGGAATAAGCTGACAGGGTTTTTAAGCTGATTTTTTCATTAAATGTCATTTATAGTTAAATCTGAAGGATCACTTTTAACATTCATTCATGTTGTGTTTACTTGTGTTATCTTTGAATAATATTTAAATTTGTTTGATGATCTGAAGGGGGGGCATGGTGGCTTAGTGGTTAGCATGTTCGCCTCACACCTCCCAGGTTTGGGTTTGATTCCCGCCTCCGCCTTGTGTGTGTGGAGTTTGCATGTTCTCCCCGTGCCTCGGGGGTTTCCTCCGGGTACTCCGGTTTCCTCCCCCAGTCCAAAGACATGCATGGTAGGTTGATTGACATCTCTGGAAAATTGTCCATAGTGTGTGAGTGTGTGTGTGAATGAGTGTGTGTGCCCTGTGATGGGTTGGCACTCCGTCCAGGGTGTATCCTGTCTTGATGCCTGATGATGCCTGAGATAGTTACAGGTTCCCCGTGACCCGAGAAGTTCGGATAAGCGGTTGAAAATGAATGAAGAAAATGAATGATGATCTGAAACATTAAAGTTGACAAACATGCAAAAGATTAAAAAATCCTATGGAGGCCAACACTTTTTCAAACAACTGTCTTTATAATCCATGATGATGAATCCCAAACCCATGAGGACTTTGAGGTGAACAAACTTTTAATTAATACACAAACATGACATTCTACAAACACTGTATTTCCATCATTGAGCATTTGAAGGCTTCAGCCTGGAGGAGATGGTGTTAAATCTGTAATGAACTCTTAATGATGAGCTAATTTATGAGTTGTTCAGGAGCTCCTTTTTACACAGATCCAATGACTGTATAGTATATGAATGTAGAAAGGACTCTCAGATGTTTACGATAATTAATAATACAACTCTTTGTTTTTTTATGATAATGTATTCTGGTGTCACCCAAATGAGGATAAAGGTCCATTTTGAGTCTGGTTCCTCTTAAGGTTTCTTTCTCTTCTACCACTTAAGGAGAGTTTTTCCTTGCCACAAAAACCACAGGCTTGCTCAATAACGATAAATACAAATAAATTAAATATAAGTCTAATATGAATCTTAAACTATTTGCTTATATTTCTAATGTTCCGTGAAGCTTCTTTGTTAAAAACTCTATATAAATAAACTGAATTGAAACGATTTGAAAAATGAAAGAATGCTTTAACAGTTTAGTTAGTTTCAAGCCTTAAATACATTTATTTATTTATTTTATCAAAAAGAAGGAAGTAAATACGTTATTACATAGAATGCAACATTTTGTGTTCTCGATTTTGATTGCACAGGAAGTGTTGCTTCATTTTATACTCGCTTTTCTTTCCCTACAGGACATAGTGCTTTGTACTTTACAGCTTCATGATAACATGACAATATGTCGTTTTTTTATTTGTTTGTTTTAATAATTACTAGGAAGATTAAAAGATGAGGCTCGTAAGAGAAATACTGCTTACAGCTCCTTTAACATAAGAGATAACAGGAACATTCGACTTTGAACTGTTGCTACATAGAGTACTGTTTGAGGATGGAAGATTTCAGGGAAAAGAAGTTTAACAGAAAGAAAAGGACATTTCTATGTTTATAGTCGCAACACAATGAGTGATAAATTAATGAATCACAATTTGTTTTTATATTAATTGCTAATTGCTGTAGATCTTCAATTTGTGCTTTTATAGGAAAACGTCTTCTACTTAATCAGGTCGTGCTTTTTCCTCAACCAACCTCAAGCAATACTTGTGAGACACTTAGTTTCTTTCTTTCAAATATGTATAAATTGTCCTTGTTTTCTTTTTTTCTTTCAGTTTCTGACTATAGGACTGATCTTGATCCTGAATGTTTGGTTGTGGACTGAATTATCACAAAAATTGTTATTACGTGAAGCTACATGGTAGCTGGACCTTATATTTCTCACTAGTTCCTGTTCTTTTTTGTATTTTGTGTATTGTCTTGTTTGTATTGTCCTGCACTGTCTTGTTTGTATTGTCCTGCACTGTCTTGTCTGTCTTGTTTGTATTGTCCTGCACTGTCTTGTTTGTATTGTCCTGCACTATCTTGTCTGTCTTGTTTGTATTGTCCTGCACTGTCTTTTCTGTCTTGTTTGTATTGTCCTGCACTATCTTGTCTGTCTTGTTTGTATTGTCCTGCACTGTCTTTTCTGTCTTGTTTGTATTGTCCTGCACTGTCTTGTCTGTCTTGTTTGTATTGTCCTGCACTGTCTTGTTTGTATTGTCCTGCACTGTCTTGTCTGGCACTGTTTACACCAGGTCACACAGATGCACTTTATGTATCTAGGACTACTTACTAAGTCCTAGCCCTGTCTTTGTTTTATGTAGCACCTTGATCCTGGAGAAATGTTGTCTCATTTCACTGTGTACTGCAACAGCTATATATGGTTGAAATGATAATAAAAGCTTCTTGACTTGACTTTTTATCCAGAAAGGGCCAGTGTGGATGAACGTTTTTTATTCCATCAAAGCAGAAGCCATAGCTCATAATAAATGGATTGAAAAGCTGTGAGTTTAAAACTTCTTACACAAAAGCAGCTGCTGTAAAGAATGTAAAGCAGGACTTTTCACACTGCTAGTTATAGTGTACATAACTCGTATAAGTCTTTTGCCAACCAAAGTAAATACGTTATTTACAACATTTTTAAACCTTGGTTGTCTCAAGTCAGGCACAAAGGGACATCCTGATTTATTTATTTCACTTATCAGTCATCAGGTTTCAAGTGTCAAGAGTCAAATATCAGTCTATACAGTATTTGTATAGTTAATTTGCAAACATTATATTTGTATCTTACGTAAAGCAACCTGGTGTTAGGTATCAGCTATCAAGTATTTGTTTCCAGCTGCCAGGTATCGAGTTTAAAAGTGTAAGCTAATGATGCAATATCATATTGTTTTATTACAGATTACACAAGATACATGGAATATACTTTCACAAGCCATTTTATTAAGAACACCTGTACACTCAATCATCCATGTAATTATCTGATCAGGACAATGAATAAAAAAAATCATGCAGTGACAAGTCCAAATGCACACTTCAAACATTGGAACAGGAAAATAATGTGATCTCAAGCAAGGGTGTTGGTGTTGTATGGTCCGGCGGAGTGTTTCAGATATTGCTGATCTCCTGGGAATTTCTCTAGAGTTCACAGAGAATGGTGTGAAAAGTAAAAAACCTCCAATGAGCAGCAGTTTTGCCAATTCCAAAAAAATTATATTTATCACCATGGTGAGAAGAGAAGCATGATAGATAGATAGATAGATAGATAGATAGATAGATAGATAGATAGATAGATAGATAGATAGATAGATAGATAGATAGATAGCTTAGACACACACACACACAGACAGACAGACAGACAGACAGACAGACAGACAGACAGACAGACAGATAGATAGATAGATAGATAGATAGCTTAGACACAGACAGACAGACAGACAGACAGACAGACAGATAGCTTAGACACACACACAGACAGACAGACAGACAGACAGAAAGAAAGAGATAGATAGATACACACACAGACAGACAGACAGACAGACAGATAGGCCAGGTATAGATAGATAGATAGATAGATAGATAGATAGATAGATAGATAGATAGATAGATAGATAGATAGATAGCTTAGACACACACACAGACAGACAGACAGACAGACAGACAGACTGAAAGACAGATAGATAGATAGACACAGACAGACAGACAGACAGATAGACAGCTTAGACACACACAGACAGACAGACAGACAGACAGACAGACAGATAGATAGACAGACACAGACAGACAGACAGACAGACAGACAGACAGACAGACAGACAGACAGACAGACAGACAGACAGACAGACAGACAGATAGATAGATAGATAGATAGATAGATAGATAGATAGATAGATAGATGCTTTTCTGCCCACCATGGTTGTTAAGCTTGTAATTTGACTTGCCCTAGCCTTCCTTACCCTTCCCATTTTTCCTCCAAGATTGCATTTTTAACTATTTAAGTAGACCCTTACAATAAAGAGTTTAGCCTTACAACAGAGAAATCTGGAGACATGAACCATCCAAAGAGCTTTTCATGACCCATTTGCCAGTTCTAACCCATCGAGACGTCACCCAACACAATTCATTATTCTCACAGGCGATACTTCTTCTTTTCACCTGTACACAATTTAAACTTGCCTGACACCACACGAAGGTGTTCATGTACATTCAGAGAATAGAGAGAAAATATATCCGCTTTCCTCTTCTGAGGATCTTCCGTTTTTAAAAACGCTGCACTTGCTCAACATCTTCTCCACATGCAAACAACCTTCTTGCGTCACGACCAAACTCCATCTCCATCATGAATTTGGGACAGACACGTCCGAAATGTTCAGGGTCTCAAGACTGGGGGTTAAGGTTCAACGATAGAGTCCCACTGATTACTCTTAATTCTAACGTTTCTAATATTAAAAACTCATAGCAAACACAGTATGTACAGTACACTAGACTAACAAGCTTATTCAGGACTCATTGTACTCCAGGTCAAAAACCTACAAGTGCACCAGGTGCCAGGTGTGTTCACTTTGGAGATGCTTTTAACAGTATGCAGAACACATGGTATTTCCTGTGCAAATAATAATAATAATAATAATAATAATAATAATAATAATATTATAAGTGTCACATTGCATATACGAATGCAAGTGCAGGTGCACAAAGTTCTGTAGAAAACCAGAAACTAGATCAAAACTAAAAAGTCACGGTTATCCACTGGTACAAAAAACAACAGAACCTATACTTTGCAAGGATTGAGTGGAATATACTGTGATAAATAAATACTTTGGAAATTACCAAAGAAATGCTGGCATCTGTTGAAATTGTGGGTCATTGACATCTTGAGTCCTAACATGTAACATTGAAATGTTCATCAAGCCAATAATGGGCCCCATTTATCAATCCTCTTGTATAGATTAGTGTGAATGTTGTGGTAGATCATTACAAGTGCAATCGCAGCACAACAGATTGAAATAAATTGACTCAAAGCTGACAAAATGACAGTGAAAGAGCTCCTCCTAAAGGCTGTGTGCACTAATGCTTCCTTTAATGATCATGCAAGATGGCTGCCGTGTGTATCCTGCGGTCTTTTGGAGTGTCTATCGTGCACGGTCTCAGAAATTAAAAACACGACGCGGCTGCGTGGTGCAATACCAGTGTAAACAGTGGGGGAAGTATAGCACCATGTGGCACTGAATCTAATGTTGTGTCTCAAATCACTCAGTCACTCACTCACTCATTTTCTACCGCTTATCCAAACTTCTCGGGTCACGGGGAGACTGTGTCTATCTCAGGCGTCATCGGGCATCGAGGCAGGATACACCCTGGACGGAGTGCCAACCCATCGCAGGGCACACACACACTCTCATTCACTCACACATGCAATCACACACTACGGGAAATTTTCCAGAGATGCCAATCAACCTACCATGCAGGTCTTTGGACCGGGGGAGGAAACCGGAGTACCCGGAGGAAACCCCCGAGGCACGGGGAGAACATGCAAACTCCGCACACACAAGGCAGAGGCGGGAATCGAACCCCCAACCCTGGAGGTGTGAGGCGAACGTGCTAACCACTAAGCCACCGTGCCCCCGTGTCTCAAATCACTTAAGCACAATTCCATGCCTTTAGTAAGATACAGATTGAATATATAATGGATTTAAATTTGACGGCATAATCCAGCTTATAAAAACTCAATGACAGGTCATTTGAAGCTGATTGATTACGTTTCACAGTAGTGTCATACTGTATTTTTGGCCAAATATTTGCACAAACATTTTTTCCAAACTACAGGAGTTAGTTATTTAGTACATATCTACAGACATAAACAAATTACAGGTAAGACTTTTTAATACCTCATTTCAATCACCACATATACAAACTTTACGACCAAACCTGCAAAAGAAATACACGTTTTATATATAAACACACTTGTAAGTAATTCAAAGTAAGAAAACTTACTTTAAATGCTGAAGTGGGTTTTATGCAGTGTTGCATGGCCTATAAACCGCCTTGACTGAACACAAAAATCTAACCCATACTGCACATGCGGGTCCAGTCGCTCGCTTTTAGTTGTCTGGTTCAGGGTCTCTTCGAAACATAAATTGATCATAAAACCCCAGCATCCGTTGACCTCGACGATAAGTTCTTTTTTGACAAATGGTGCCATTCCGAACATAGCTACGTATCAGGTCTTGTCTTTTCCACACGTAAATATGTGCACAGGCTCAGAGTCTGGAAGCTTTAAAGGCCTCCTCAATCCCGTCATTTGACCAAGAATGAGTGGTGGTTTATTATCACCCTCAGCACACAAATCACCTCAGCTCTGAGTGTTGGCATAGAGCCAAAAGATGTTCAGCGGTCAGATGGTGGTGTTGTCGGATTCCCAACATCCGTGCTGACATCTTTGTTAGTAGTAGTGGGAAGAGTCTGTTTGTGGTCTCTCGTGTACTCCCTGTGCTTCCCAAACTCCGCTTGATGCCCATTGTTCCCAGTTTAAAACATCTCCAACAAACGGCACAGTTATCAGGCACCAGCTTTAATCACCATGACAATCCATCGTTCTCAAGCCATTTTTCATTATACTTGCATTTACCCATGTCAAGCAAGCTGTATTACGACCTGTATTCTGATACCTCAATTCTCTCTTATGACCAGGTAAGTATCGCGGAAAAAAAAAACTTGTATAAGCCATCAGACTGGATAGCTTTTGCAGTGATGAGTTCATTAAATATTTACGGATCTGAATATAAGCCTATTTAATACTTTTAAGGCCTTTTATTATAAGAAAAAAATGTTAATACATTTTAAAACTTTTTAAAGACCCGTGGCGTGTAACCCTGTGTGTAAAGGCTCGTGTGAACGTTTTGCGAACCGTTTGGTTCGTAGCCAGTTTGATAAATGAGGCCCAGTATGACAAGTTCATAATGTGTTTCTTTGTCTGAATGATTATATGGATAGTTCTGGAGTGTAAAGGTCAAAATCGAAGCCAAAGCATTCAGGTGGATTCATTAAAAAAAGAGAAAGAGAAGGGAAAAAAAAAACTTGAAGGTTAAAATGCAAAGCAAGCTCATACTAAAAGCCACTGATTTGTCAATGCCTGTCAGTGCAGGAAACGTAGCAACATTCACACAACAGTGGTACGTAAACATAGAGTCAATTTTGCTTGTGAAGAAATATGTGACTTTTAACCTTTGCGTGTTTGCATGCAGTCAAATGAAACCTCATCGGTACACCATGGAAGCAGCAGTCAGTCAAATCCACGTCAGGTGTAGTGAAGGAGTGTTTGCAGTCCTTTGGCTGAGCAAAAGTGGGATTTGGTTGTGGTTGTGGTCTGATCTGTTTATTCATATGAAGGTTGAGTCAAGGACACTGTTGTCATGAGCGCTACGAGCTCGGGCTTCGAACAGTTGTTTGATGAGAGCCGACTTCTCCTGCTCCAACTGGGTGATGCGTTCGCTCTTCTCCGTCACCTCCTGAGATGAGAACAATCAGGAAATGTGAGCTGAATATTTTTATCATATTATTTTGTACACAAGCACTTGGAGCAACTAGCGAAGGACATTTGAACACTTGAAAAACGTAAGTAATTCGTTACACAAAATGTAAGGAATAAAGTAAACAAAGAACATTTGTTAAAGGACAATAATCAACAATAAAGAAGTTACTACTTAGTATTTTTTTTTAATATTTATTCTTTTTATACCACAGCATCCCTCCTGATTTGTTGCTATAATAGCTATAACACACTAGAAGAAGAGGCTTATTATTATTATAAACTTGTGATTTGAAGGAAAAATAAAACTTGACGTTTAAACTCTTTGCTCTGGATAAAACACATCTGCTAAATAATTGCATGAGTGTGACTGTAAATCCCGTCTGAATTCCTAGTTCTAAACTTCTAAACCCGATATGTCTGCGGTGATAATGTGCTACAACACAATTTTGTTGTGAATTGTGTAAAATTGTTGAACCTGTGTGAGAAGGTGATTCTGGTCCTTTAGTCGCTGGATGGCCTGAGGAGGAGCAGGAATAGGTGGGACGCTGGGGGAAGGGACAGAAGTCTGTGCACTCGGAGAAGGGAATGACTTCAAAAGAAGAAAAAAAATTGGGGGGTCAATGATAGCCATTGTTGTAAAGTGGCTTTAAAGGATTATATAAAAAATTGAGATAAAAATGACAAGGTTTACGATTTCATTTTATCCGTGGAACGGTGGTGAGGACAAACTCTTGGGAAGGAAACTTCTACTTCATCTTAGGAAGTGGTAGCTTAGTGGTTAAGGTACTGGACTTCTAACTCGGAAGGTTGTGAGTTCGATTCCAATGCTGGGCCCCTGAGCAAGGCCCTTAACCCTGGATTGCTCAGTTGTATAAAATGTAAGTTGCTCTGGATAAGGGTGTCTGCTGGAAATGTAAATTTCTTTGTCTTGGTGACCCCGGAGAGTGTTATTAAATAATTTACTTTCAAAGACCAGCAGCATCAGATGTAACTTCTTACTATAATACATTATAACTTCTTACTATAATACATTATTATACTTACTATATATTATATACATTATATAATATTATAGATTTGCAATAAATTCCTTCCTGATGAAACCCGACCTTAAAATCAGCAGTTCAAATCCATCACCCTGGTCTTTAACAGATGGTCTTCAACAGTTATAGATACTGATCAGACAGCGGCACTGGATTTAATACCTCGCAGGAATGTACAAAGTGCGAATAGACGGCGACGTGCCACACACCCATCAAAGATGCCGAAAAACACAATTACCACAAATGGATATGAATAAAATGAGATAAAGACAACAAACTAACCATTCCAGAGCAGGACATGAGCTCATTAAGGCAGCGGTTCACTTCCTGTAGTTTGGGCAGGAGGACATTCAGGCGACATTGATTGGATTCAGTCAGAAAATCCTTATAACAGAAAGACGGATATAAATTAAACCGCAGATATATTGTAATATTTGTGTACACTATCTTTAACCCTTGTTCTATTCACCCCAGAACCAAGACCCTCTTGTAATTCTATACCATGATACCAATAATTATATAAATCACATATACAATTATATACAACCACAATATTTATCTGATATGTTGATATATTTATTTCTTTTTTATACTGTATCCAACACTGCCTACTATTGGCTATTTTATATAGAACATTTCACTTCATGTCATACTGTGTATGATTGTGTATGTGACAAATAAAATGACCAAATTTGAATGTGAATCTCGGTCCCTGAGAATATTTGACCATTTTTATGGAAAGACATTTTAACCCTAATTTAACCAGAATCTCTAATCAAAATCATCTGAAATAGTTTATGAATGCTCAAATTTTGAAAAAAAAAAATACTACTGAAAGAATATATTCATTGGCCCAGTGATTTACTACAGAGTGTGTATATGTGTGTGTACGTGTGTGTGTTTGTCTGTGTATGTGTTTGTGTATGTGTATGTGTTCGTGTGTGTGTGTGTGTGTGTATGCATGTGTGTGTACGTTTGTGTCTGTGTGTGTGAACGTGTGTATTTGTGTGTGCGTGTGTGTGTTTGTGTGTGTGTTTTTGTCTTTGTGTGCGTGTTTGTGTGTGTTTGTGTGCGTGTGTGTGTGTTTGTGTCTGTGTGTGTGTGAACGTGTGTGTTTGTGTGTGCGTGTGTGTATTTGTGCGTGTGTGTTTGTGTCTGTGTGTGTGTTATTGTGTGTGTGCGTGTGTGTTTGTGTCTGTGTCTTTTTGTGTGTGTTTTTTTGTGTGTGTGTTTGTGTGTCCGTGTGTGTTTGCGTGTGTTTGTGTGTGTGTGTTTGTCTGTGTTTGTCTGTGTATGTGATGGTGTGTGCATGTGTGTGTACGCGTGTTTGTGTCTGGTGTGTGTGTGTGTGTGTTACACACAGAGAAGTGACCAGTCTGCCCAACAAGCCTCTGTCTCTCCTTCACATTATGGATTTGACTTGTGTACCACTCCCTCGCTCTCTCCACCAGATCCAGTCCAGACAGCAGTGAGTCCTTCTCCTGTTCCAGCTCCTTCATCTGCTTTAGCTGTAGATCACATGACCACCAGGTAAAAAGTTTCACCAATTAGATAAGGGTTTCATCGAAGAATCCTTCATAATAAAATAAAGTAAAAATGATTATAAATAAACTTATATTGAAAGTTAGTATGCGATATCATTCTGCAGTATCTGCTCTTCACTTATATTTTAGTGCACAATATTTACTTTCTCAAAGACACTTTTAAATTGCTGATAAGATAAGATAAGATAGAACTGAAGGAAATTCTATAATAATTCACAGATATTGCTCAGTATTTCACATTTTATAGATATAAACACCCCAAATTGCATATTCACTTCCACAAAACTCTAGACCATAAGTTACTTTGCTCAAAATTCAATCTTTCATAAACCTTAGTAGGTGTTTTGATACATAAATGATATTTCTTCAAAATCACTTAATGAAATTCTCAAAAGTTATTGTAGAATATTAAAAAAAAAAAAAGTCCCCCATTTAGGAAATTCAAACACAGATCATTGTGTTAGAAAATGCATACAAAGTGCAGTTCCCTTTCAACAGCCAACTCCTCACTTGAATGGGAGCAAAGGGACACCATGAAGGGAGAGAGAGAGAGAGAGAGAGAGAGAGAGAGAGAGAGAGAAGGGGGGAGGGAGGGAGTGGGGCGGGGGGTAAACAGAAGAGGTGTGGGTCAGGCCGTGTGCTTGTGTGTGGGCTAAATCCTCTTTGTAAAGAGAAACAGAGCAGGAGGGAGCTGCGCAGGCAACATTACAAACAATACAGACACAGACAGCATTAGCCAATCACAGCGTCAAAGTGACACGGCATGACAGACCATGACATCACCTGACAGTGAGAAAGACAGACATGGAGCCTCTCTGCTTCTGCACGAGGGGTAAAAAGTTTGTTTACATTGAGAAATTCCTTCAGCTATAAAGCCCGCCATGATTAAAGGGATCGTCAGTGTGTATGTGGCTGAATAGAAGACTCCAGAAAGGAGAAACAGGTTTGGTTTGTTCCATTGTACAAACCCTGAACTAGGAAATATGCAAAAAGTCACTAATACCATATCAGAAAATGCATTTTTTTCCCAGGCTCATGAGACAAACACATGCGATATCACAGTGCAAGCATTTGGAAATACCAACTATCACTCAAGGTGCTGTAATACGTCCTCATACATTGGTTTACCATACAAACATACTATGCAAAGTTTGCATCGGACATCCATGTTTTTCACACAGAAGAAGTTAGGATTATTGATCCAGAAATGTTCACCTTTACAGAAAAAGCACCTCCTTAATTCTTCCCACCAGTTAATCGTCGACATGCCGACACACCTCATGGCTGTGTGTAACCATTCCAGAGCGCTCACACCCCAAACCTGATGTGACTCCAAATACCACTCCACTCTGCCTCTATTTCAGCCACTCGTTCCCACACTTGTTCACTCACCCAGTAGAAAAAGTGCAAGGCTTTGCTGGAGTACAAGCTGCTGCTGAGGGGGATGAAGACTGTGGTGTAGGCGGCTAAAACTGCGCCAGCTCCCAGGCCCGGGGGCCCAAGCCGGCTCAGCACCATGGAGATGGAGGAAGTAATGGGATTGAAGGAGGGAGGGAGAAGAAGGAATGGAAAGAGGAGAAAAAGCAAGAGTCGAGTGACAGAGTGGAAGACGTACAGAGAGGTAAAGAAAAGCAAACACAGAGAGAGAAATGGAGAGAAAGAGAGAGGCAGAGACAGAGAGGGGCAGAAAGACAGAAATGAAAGTTAGAAGAGGGGGAGCAGAATGCACCAGGGGAGGGGCAAAATGGGGGAACAGGAGGAGAGGGGTTGGTGTGAAGAGGAGGAGTGGCAATTTGTGGTCATGTATAATGTAGCACACGGCTCTAGTCTGAGTGGTTTTGAGCTGTTTTGTACTTTTTATGCAGAGAATTTCACACTGTGCACATGGTCTCCTTTAGCATACTGCTATCGTTACAGTGCAATGTTAGGAGTAATGATAATCACACAAAGTGACCGCAAAGTAAACGAAAGAAACAGATTCAAAGAAATTCACAAAAAAAAGCTCAACTCAAATCAATCACTTTCAAGGTTCTTATTTTAAAATGTCACTCGTGGTCAAGTTACTTTAAATCAAGCACAAGAAAAAGAAAAAGAAAAAAACTTGGCCTAGCACTTATTTGCAAGAAGCACCCAGTAGCTAATCTTTCTAGGTTTACATGGAAAATTTGAGTATAGTGATACGGGCACACCATTTAACTTTCATGATGTAATCATCTAGTTGCAAAGGTTTATGCTGAAAACTGACAAATTAGACAAATTCTGAATATAGATTCAATCATTTCCACATTTTCTATTGAGAAATCTATTGATTTTCTATCAGCTATTTGAATGTTGTCATGAGTTATTAAGCTACACGTCAGCGGTATCTCCACAGTCATATTCACAGATCTGTCACATGCGGTAATGATCCTTTATCCCTTTGAATTCTCTGTGATTTGATAAATATGATATAACTTCTTGTAACAGTCTTGTAGATTATGCAAATTAGCTCATAATCCATAATTCAAGCGTTATGAGTTAAGGAGTTACAAAACGATGCCTCAAACAGACCGATCACGCTTGCCTATTGATTTCCAGTTATGGTCTGTACGATTTGTTCCTGGACCCCTAGGATCATACCCAGGGCAGTGAGTTCTATAGAGACTAAATATTAAAAATATTGCCATACTACAAAACCACTACAAATATCTACTATGTTAACTATCGACAGATTAAGCTTTTAAAGAAAGCTTAATACGATTATACATATTATTTAACAGCTACTCTGAATTATTTTACAGAAATATAAGTCTTAACCCATGGATGACTTGCGGGTGTTTGAGCCATTAAATATAGATGTAAAATGTTTCTGTGTAACACAGAGCAATATTAGTGAGGAAATAGTCTGAAGGCTACACTAGAGAATGAAGAAGTGTGAATCAGTTTGGATTCGTCAGGTTCATACCATTCCATAGTCGACTCCGCTAGTGATGGTGTGTCGTCTCGGCTCTTCCCGGCTCCTGCTGTGTCGCCTGGTCGCCGCGAACCCTGCAGTCGTCTCGCTCTGTGACCGAGGCAGCCCGAAACGTTCGCCTTGCTGCTGACCTGAGACTGAGAAAAAAGTTTGAGGATTAAGGAGGTTTATTTTCGATCATTAATTTATGAAATAACTTCTATGTGGGATTTTTATACATATTATAACAACTCTTTCATTCAATGCCATTAATCTAATCTTGCACCCTGTTTTAGGGAGAATGCGAGTTGAGGTATGATTCCTGTTTTACAAAACACACATATTTAAATAAAAGTGTATAACGATGCACTGAAAATACATCCGGCAACATTTGTCCTCTCATAGACCGAGGAGGAAAAGAGCAGATTACTCATACAAGCAGCCTTGTCGCATCCTAGCCTCAGGTTCTATTAGTTACCAAATTTCATAGTCTGATAAAAAAAAAAATGCTGTAGTGTAAAATGGATTTATTACATTTTATTTAATTACTAGAGAAATCAGTCACCTGGATACTCAGGCAAACAAGTAGATTTGTGTCTGAGCTATTTTTTATTTTATTTTTTTTGGAGTTAAAATAAAGTATGTTCAAAAGGTCAGAGAAAAGAAGCAACATGTACACACGGTTAGACTCAGACACACAACTGCAGGTTAAATCACCTCAGACTTGCTCATAGGGGGATAAATACATACAGATTGTGAACTATATATATCTAATAATAATCTTGAATTTTTATTCGTTAATACTTTTTCTTTTATTATTCATTATTTCTTTTATTATTCCTATGTTTACCTTCTGCTCTATTTTTATGCTCTGTAAAGCTGCTTTGAGACAATGTCTATTGTAAAAAGCGCTATACAAATAAACTTGAATTGAATTGAATTGGAAAGGATGGGTTCAATAAATGTATATATATATATATATATATATATATATATATATATATATATATATATATATATATATGAGCGAATACAGAGCACACAATTTCTGAAACTCTTGGTGTGTAGATATGGGTGCCAATAATTCTCATAACTGACCTGTATACGATCAGTATGATAGACATTTATGGTAACTTGGAACTTAAATCCACATGCAATGTAAAGACATAGTCAAGCCACACCAGGGGCAATACAAATAAAGAATGTTATTTTAACAAACAAAGAGCTAACACTTCTGTTTACTCGTAAGTTGAAGAGGAGAATGTGAGATTACACCCAGGAAGGAATTTGGCCAGAAACTCTGATAGCTCTGACAGACGTGTTTGTGGAATTTAGCTGCATCTTATTGTCATTAATACATTTTAATTAATGTCTTTAGAAGATCGATTTCTTCCACATGGATTTGAAGCTTAAGCACCACCTTTCCTCATCACTCCTCTGAACAGATAACACCTCAGGCCTGGGAAGTTTCTTACTATGACAATTACACATACCAAACACAGTGCAAATGTTAATCTCGATTGACAAATGGCTCAAACAGGGGGAGTTCAGGGTGTGACTCTTCACTAAAAACAACTTTGGATAATCCTCAACTTGAATTATAAAGACTTCTAAGATTTTACAGGGTACTCGGAACCAGGCTCTAAGGCTCTCGGTAGAAGTTATCATTTGTACAAGACAAGCACCAACAAGCTCCACTGCCCAGCCCCTTGTGTGTTCAAAATAAATCAAAATAGAGATAAACTGTACTGAGGAAGTGTTGAGAGAAAAACATTCTTGGGTGCTTCTGGTTTGTTTGTTGTACCTGAACGCGTATTTGCCGATTTGCCAAATAACACTTCTTTTAATACATGTTTTTATACGTGTTCTTTTTTCTCCACATTCATAGAATTCCTTTCTGCTGTCATTTCTCCTGTCTTGTAAGGTATTATAAATGACCCCTAGTCAGCCATGTGCTGGACAGGTTTCAAGTGCTGGGTGTTTACCACCAGTTCAAGCAAGAAAGGTTTACATCACCCCAGACCTGATCTGCAGCCTCGCTGCTTGTGATGTAAGAGCCCAGGCCTGGTATTACTGTACAACGCCCTGGGCAATGTCATGCTCATAGCTCAAGATATTTGAGGAGAGAAAATTCACAGGAAGAGAAAAAAAATGCGGTCTGTGGCCACAACACGAATCACTTGAGTGAACATGGGCAACGCTCATGCAGCGAGCTGGAACGAACATTCAAATCAAATCCATTCAGATATTTTTAATAGCACGAAGACTAAATGTTCACATGATATTACATGATATTCATTGGATATGGTCGACTTTTTCCCACATACGATGAGACAGCAGTCCTATCTTCTTGGTCCTGTTGGTTCACAAGAATGACAGTCGTGTTTTGAACTTCAGCTCAACTTTTGGTAGCAACTAGCTACAGGAAACAATCTTTCACACCACACATTCTTTCCTCTTCGATGACCTGGATTTTCCTCCAGGCTTATTTTATCCCAAACGTTATAGCTCATTGTGGAGTTTTATTCGCCTGGCACAAAAGCCTTTACTCCAACCGCCCCAAAACAGGCTAAACTGCCCATAGATGTGAAAGTGTGTGCACTAGAATTGGCTTTGAATTTTGTTAGTCTTTCTCCAGTGAATCACCACAGCTATCTTGCTTTGATTCTTTTAGCATGAGATTATTCAATGGTGGAGGTGTTTAAATCAAGCTCAGCTAGTTGTGGTGGCTCAGTGGTTAAAGCTTTAGGTTATACATCAGAAGGTTATGTAATCCAGTCCCAACATTACCAAACTTTTCATGTCTGGATCCTCGAACAATGCGTTTAACTTCAGCGTAGGATATCGTACATCAGTTGTAAAGGAGCTCAATGAACATTATACTATGTATATTAGATATAGCAGAACTTCATTTTAAAGATGTTTTCCCTGCTTCCATGTTTTTTAGTGCATGTATGATGCCTTGAGGTGAACTGACATCTATTTACATTTACATTTACGGTATTTAGCAGACACCTTTTTCCAGAGTGACTTACATTTTTATTTCAGTTCATACAGCTGAGCAATTGAGGTTTAAGGGCCTTGCTCAGGGGCCCAGCAGTGGCAGCTTGGTGGACCTGTGATTCAAACTCATGACCTTCCTATCACCTCCTTTACCGCTAGACTACCACATCCCATTCACCTTCATGCTCAGTGTTCACAACATGCAACATCATGTTCAGGACTCTGATAACATTTACTGCATTTAGCAGACACACCTTTATCCAGAGCGACTTACATTAACTCATTATTATACAACTGAGCAATTGAGAGTTAAAGGGCCTTGTTCCGGGGCCCAGCAGTGTCAGATTGGTGGACCTGGGATTCGAACCCTTGACCTTCTGATTGGTAGCCCAATGATAACGAGGCATCTGTTGATTTTTCAGCTTAAAATAAATTCATCTACCCTTGAAGGTCCCGGGACCAATTAATTAATTAACTGGTTAATGCGTTAAATAAATAGTAGTTTTTTTTTACGTGCGAACAGACTTACTTGTCTTGGGAAAGGATTCAATCGGGATTGATTCGACTGACTGCACACGCGTGGGCTGCTGTACCTTTTTCCCCACGCGAACCGAATCGGACCGGTTAGGCGCGCGCTCCGGTGCCACGGGAACGCGCTCCAGGCTCCTGCCGCTCCTTGTACATGGCTGAACACCGGGGTTAACGTACGAAGAGGAATCGCTCGCGCACAGTTTGCTTCTGTTGTCGTACTGCTGCCGCGTGCGGTTTTGTGGCGCGCTCGCGCGGCTGTGATGAACATTAATCCCGTTGCTCGGTCCGAGAGGTCGCACTTTATTGTGTGGCTGCGGTTTGAAACCGTTTGGATGGACGTGTTGCTTAGTTTGAGCGCGGTCAGGATTGAAAATCGAGTATCGAAGCCCCGCCACGAAGCGCTCGAAAGTGAGACATCCGTGCGGTGGTGTGATCCGCCTGAGACTCTGCACCACACCGCCCGGTAGGTCCTGGGTCTCTGCCCCGTGCCACCGGCTCTCGATCTCAGAGATGTGCACATAGCCGCGCTTCCCGTCGTCTAAAATATCGAACAAAGTGCGCAGGCTGTGCAGAAAGGCTTTCGGTAAGCCGTCGGTGTTAAACTCTGCGTCCTGCATGCTGGGGTTTTTTAAAGTGATCAGTCCGGGATGAGTGAAGCTCGGATCTGTTGGGATCAAAGCCATGAAGCTCTAAAAACAGACTACAGGCTACTAATGTTTACTAATCACCACAAGTGTAACTCATTCAAACGCATCATTCGGATACTTTTCTTCCCACCCAGTTTGCTCTCTCTTTCTCTCTCTCTCTCTCCTTCTCTCCCTCTCTCTCTTTCTCTCTCCCCCCCTTTCTCTTTCCTTCTCTCCCTCCCTCTCTTCTCTCTCACACACACACTCTTTCTTCCTCTCTCTCCTTTTCCTCTCTCTCTCTCTCTCTCTCTCTCTCTCTCTCTCTCTCTCTCTAAACCAACACAACTTTCTTCACCACATTTTTTTCAATAGATCCGCCCTCTGAACGGTTGCTCACCTTATCGACGTTCTGATTGGTAGCTCGATGAACTGCTCCATGCTGATTGGCTACTACAAAAGCAACAGGGTTTAAGTTTTGTTCTCTGTAGATTTGAATAGCAGTTGGCCAGGAAGGTTTATTTTCACATGAACTAGTTTAGTCTCCAGATGGCTATGAAACATAATAGTTCTCTCATTCTGTCAAAGAAACATATTTTAGTCTACATCAACTGACCATTAAATCACTTACAGTGAATTCATTCATTCATTCATTCATTCTTTCATTCATTCATTCATTTAACTACAGGACGACTACTGTAATGATTCTACAGTGACAATTGTTTATTAAGTTTTTTGTTTGATTGAATGAATCAAATGTATTAATTATTTGTTTGATTAATTTTGTGTATTATATATTTATTTATTTTCTCTCTCTTTGAGACAATGGGAAATTGTTAAAAGTGCTATACAAATAAATTGAATTAAATTTAATTACTCAATGGTTTTTTTAATGCTGCCTTCATGTCATGTTCTAAATATTGTAATTACAACGTGACTTAATTACAGCCTGGCACTGCCTCCAAATGAGTGGTAAGTGTGTACTGGTAAATGTCTTGTCACATTTGGTGACACCATTCAATTTTTTCCTATCATTCTTCTGGACGACCTCCGCACAATCATCAGAGGAGGACTGGAAGAAGAATACATTACAGAATTTGTATTTCCAATATAGAATCGTACACAAGGTTGCATTTGTGTACCATGTTACTGTGTGCCAGCTCTTCACTATGCAACATTCAAAGAACCTCCACACAAACATCAACCTGAGCTCAGGATCGAACTACAGGCCTTGAAGCTGTGAGGCATGACTGATACCCTCTGCACATCATGCTGTTTACTTAATAAAAAGTCACAATACTGAAATCAGAATTAATACACTAAATATTTTTTTGTTTGTTGTTAATATTTCTTTAAATAAAACAAAAATGAAGAAACAAAAAAAATGTTTTAAATGTATAAATAAACACAGAACAAATAATTTACATAAACATATTAATACATTTATAAACTCATATTATACATTTATTTATTATTTATTCTGTATAATTTATTATAATTTAAGATATAAAGACATGACGGAATAGAAAAAATCACACAGAGGAGGTTTTGCATTTATTTATTTATTTTTTAATGTGGAAAGAACAGAAGGGTAAACTTCACTAATACAATACTGCATATAACAAATGAAATTTGACTTTCAAACCATCACAATTCATTATCATGATTACAGATTTGATGTTAGCAACAAACATGTAAGGGTAATGATTCCACCACATCGCTCCAGGGTCTGGAGTTCGATCCTGAGCTGTGGATCCATCATGACCCTGACAAGGATAAAGCAGCTTCTAAAAAAAACCATGAATGAATGAACAAAGGCGCATGAGACAGAGACCGGGAAATGTAGATCTAGTGTTTTATTTTAAGGGTTTAAAACTATAATCTTAAGTTCATTAAGCAGGAACAATGCTGACTCTTAAATAGCCTTTATTCGGTCTTCTGCAAGGTCTCCTGCAGGTCCTCTCTGATGTTTCCCAACTGCAAGCAAACACAGTTTTTTTATTGCAGTTCTTCACTTCATACAAACCTAAACCATGTGTAAGAATTCATATTCTATCCTTATTTGCCTTTCCCTTTCCTTAACAAAAAATGTTTCTTAAAGTTAAAATCTTGAAGCTTTTATATAATATGAATTGCTCTGAATTAGTTCAAACATTAGACCAACAAAGGTTACATGCCGTGTCTGAAATTATTTTACAAATTTTGTCCTCATGCTTAAAATCCTAATGCACTGATCATAGCATCAACCCCTCAAACTCCTACATTAATATTTAGTTACTTGTTTTACGCTGAATGATTCTTTAACTCCACCGAAATAGGAAAAGCTCCTAGCAGTGTTAAGTGCTTAATCTGAGGCTAAACATTGTAAAAGGTTTCTAATCACTGTTACGGGCTGAACTTTGGTCCATCTGCATAACCAGACAAAAATACAGCCTTTGTTTTACCAAATCATTTCATTTCACCTGAACACTGAGCTCACAGATATCAGACAGTCACTGCAATTCGGTAAAGATACTGTAGAAACCGATTTTTCATCGTTTTTTTCTCCTCTGTACCGACAGTCAGGATTCATCTGAATTACTTGAGGCAAGATTAAAGTGCGTATTCCATTAGAAATGAGAAGGTTCTCCACATGACTCTTATTTCCAACTATTAAAAGAAAATCCTATTTTAAACACCTAAAATCAGTATCTAACGTTCATAATCAAATTTCTCACTTTTCTAACACAAACCTTTAATCCAATTCTAATTACTGAATAACTCTGGTAGTCTAGTATGTAGTAATTGAGTCAATGGTACTAACTACTGTGTAATAAGCTAATGTAATGCTGTATCTTTGCATGCTGCATTCATCAATATTCAGTTTTAAAATACAGTGTGACCGATTGCCAAGCAGTGAGTATACATCTGCAAAAATAATAATAATAATAATAATAATAATAATAATAATTTATATATAGAAAAATTTCTCATGTGTATGTTGGTTTACTCTCTGTGCGAAAGAAAAACTCCAGAGGATCAATTGAAACCTCTCTGTTAATTATACACTATTGTTGTAATAAGGCATTTTGTATTTGATAAAGTGTTTAAAAACATACAAGTACAATTCTGTAAGTCAGACTTTTTCCTGTAATAATCTGCGTTAAAAACGATAAAGTTTGGGTCCTGCCCAATGTAACACAATAATTCTACAATTCAAAATTCTGCTCTATACTTAATCATAGAAAAGGTGAATAAATTGATATATTACCCAAAGAACAAATTAAAAACTGCACAAGTCCAGGATTTATACATTTATTAACATTTTTTGAAAATTTGGAAAATCAGCGACATACTGATTTCAAACCCACATCCTATATAGGCTTAATTCAAAATTCCTATAACACACACACGCGCGCACACACACACACACACACACACACATACGCACACACGCACACACACACACTCTCTGTTTACTGATATTGCTGCAGATTTTCATTAAAATTTATTCCATCGAATCTCCGTATTTTGTGACTCTGGGAGCTGCAGGTGTTAGAGGCTTATCCTCTGGAAAAAGAAAGAGAAATTGACCTAGTTAGGATTAATGAAAAATGATTACTAGCAAAACAGCAAAGACTTTGAAGAAAACAGGAATAGAAACTCATTAAAAACATACAAGTTATTTGTGTATTCCTGATACTAGATAGTTTAACAAAGGATGTGTAGAGACATGATTTCATCGTGCTGTCGAACCAATTATGGATTAAAATGCTATGGCATATGAAGTTATTATGAAATACAACTTTTAAAATAGCATCTTGTTCAGAGTTTCAGAGCCTGGTTTATTTAAAGGAACAGATGAAGGGAAAAGATGAAGATTTACCAGGTGGACTGGAATCAGTTACTTCTCCTTTTTCCAATAAAACCCACAGCTCTGTGCACTTTGTTGTCTCCCAACGTGTTACCGTGTAGCTGAACACTGAGGAAGCCACTGGCAAAAAGAAGTGCCAGAAAAAGGACACAGTGAGGTCCAAGAGTCTGAGACACACTGAAACTATTAACTATTTAATATTGAAGATGTTGCACTGTTTCTAGGTCACTATTTGAACTGAAGCAAATTTGTGGATATGGATCATGTTATCGCCTGCGGACTTTCTGTTATTCTTATACCTTGTGTTCAGATGACACACTGGTGGATTTGATCTAAAACGGATCCTCTGGTTTTATATAAAGCTGTATGGCAAATACTAAGATTCGAGAAATTCATAAATATATATATGATTCTACTTTTTATTCAAATTACAGATAATAATATAATTTGTAATTAAAGCCAGACTTTTTTTTGGACTTAGTTTTATACACATGCTGCTGCAATCAGTCCCTCAGCAATATCATTAATGAGAACAGATTAATACACGTTGATTTCCTTTATACTACACGTTATACTCAAAAAGCTTATAGTTCAAATAAATATGAAATTTGCACAAAACGTGACTTAGCATAAATATTGGAACAAGGCATTAACATGGAACCATAACTTACCAATAGATACTAAAAGGTTCCACTGGAGCGGATACTTCAACCTTTTCTGTAGTGCCTGCTGTGCTAAAAACAAGCTTATTGTACCTAGTTATCAGACAGAAGCAACATGAGAAAGGGAATACAGCAACACTCTCCAAACTGCTGTGTCTTTCACATGTTGAGCCTTATTACTGTAATTGTAAAGTGAGTGGTGATTAGGGGAGAATTAGGATTTTACAAAATCACACTATTAATACAAAAATCTGGGGTCAATTGACATTGGTACTTATTCCATCATTCATTCACTTATTTATTTATTTGTTTGTTTGTTTGTATAATGTGTGTAATTCAACAATACTCTAAATTTAAAATATCAGACATTAAAATAATGACGCTGATTTATCAGTAATGTAGTTAAAGGCTCAGCGTGCTAAAAGTTTGTGATCCCTGCTATATAACACTTCAGTAAGAGGGTACGTAGGAAATTCAATTCAATTAAATTTAAATTTATTTGTATGGCACTTTTTTTACATTTGACATTGTCTCAAAGCAGCTTTACAAAACATAAACATAGAACAAAAGGTTATTATAAAGAATAATATAAAGATTAATATAATACAAAAATTCAAGATTAATATTAAATATATTTAAATGTGGAAATCGATTTTTTCCATGTAAAATGCTGGAATATTTTCGACAAACGTTGATCTTATGGGAGAATCCATATTAGGTCTATGTATTTTCATATTTCTACACATTTCATGAATAACACCACACTCATAAGTAATGTCTGTGTCATTCCACATTATACCGTTGAACTACAGAAGTTCATTAATAAAGCTAAGCTCTATAATAAAGTTCTAGACCAATCCGAATCGAGAATTCAAGTTGTTTTCTGTGAGAAAATGATGTGGCATATAATCTTGTTTTAATCAGGCATGTGAAATATGGTTAAAAGAAAAAAAGAATTAAAAAAATGAATGAATAAATGAATGAATGTACAATGGACTCTTTTCTTTGTTGCGTTCAGGGAAACGTTTCCGCTCCCTGAAAGCAAACACAGAGAGGATGAGGAGAAGCTTCTTCCCACAGGCCATTCGAAGTTTAAACCAGGAGACACCCAGGATCTAGCACTAGACGTCTCTCTCCATCCCCACTGTTCTATGCACCCCCCTTCTTTTGCAGTGACACTTTAATTCTGGACTGTCACTGTCACTCCACATACTATTTACACACCATACTGCACCTGGACATTCTAAGGACACTTTAACTCTGGACTTGCACAGCACAGTGCCACTTTATATACTATTTACACACCAAACTGCACCTGGACACTTTAAGGACAATCTTTAAATACCATACTCATTTATGTATATGTATATTTATGCATATGTATATACATTATTTCTTCATCTATATTTTCATATTTTTATATAGTTTTCTTTTACAGTTTATACTTGTTATTATTTTATTCTTATTTTATTTCTTGCTTTTTTTTAAATATACTTTTTATATATCTTTTTTTATCCTTATATAAAGGACAGTCGCATAAAGCATTTCACTGCATATCGTACCCTGTATGTATGTGTATGTGACAAATAAAATTTGATTTGATTTGAATGAATGAATGAATAAATGAATTTTAAGAATTTCACTAGAATTGCTCAGATACCAACCAATCATGAAGCTTCCTGTTCCTTTCATAAAAGCACGGGACTGACAGGCAGCGTATTGTTGCAACCCCTGAGCCAAAGAGATATTTCAATACATTTTATAATAAATTATGCATTAATAGGTCATCATTGTGCTTTAATTGATATATTACAGAATAAAAAGAAACCAGCGCACCGGATGTTTCTCCACGAGCGCGTCATCCACCTTCCTGAGCCCAAGGTTAACCATCTCGTTTTATTCTTGTACTAAAAACACTTTATAACTTTCTACCTGAACCTGATCTGACTTTGTTATAGTTTATTTCCGTGTAAACAGCGAAGGAAACTGAAAGGAAGCCTTTAACATGTCATCAGCGTCTTCTAGTGACATGGAGTCGTTACTGCGTTCATATCGGAGCAAAATGAAATGATAGTATATAATTTAATATTTCTATACAATGTGCCAACATACATACAGTATATAGCTTTAGTTTTAAATACCTTGTTATGGAATAAAATGAAATGAAATAGCCCCTCCCACTAAGCATTAGCTCCTCCCCTAAGCTCTAATACACCACTTCAATTCAATTCAGGTTTATTTGTATGGAGCTTTTAAAAATTGACATTGTCTCAGAGCAGCTTTACAGATAATAAGCATAAAACAAAAGGTTAATATAAAGAATAATACAAAGATTAATAGAATACAAAATACAAGATTGATATTAGATATATTTAAATGTGTTTGTATTTATCCCCAATGAGCAAGTCTGAGGTGATTCAGGTGACTGTGGGGAGGAAAAACTCCCTTAGATGGTAAAGGAAGAAACTTTGAGAGGAACCAGACTCAAAGGGGAACATCATCCTCATATAGGTGACACAGAGGGTGTGATTATAAATATACAGTCTGAAAAATGTTGTATTGATGCAAAAGACCACATGGAGTTGGTGTCTCCTCTTTAGTATCGCAGAGTCCAACTGGAGCTGGTAGATCTCTAGATGTCTCAGAATCCTCACAGGATCAGCCTCATCTCAGTGGAGGTCCAAAATGCAGAATAATTATTTCCTATTCAAAACTAGACATCGAGACTTTTAAGATAGGTCCCCAGGACTGAAAATGTGCAGGCCCGATTTAAGCCGTACCTTGTTTTGTATGTGTTATGCTGGTGATCTGGTGTTATAAGAGACTGGCTGGAGGAGTCTTACATTCTCAGCTGAACCAAAGAAAAAACTGATTGTTAATATTATTTCCAATTATTCCTCTAAAATTTAAGATTGTTTAAATACAAGTGATGACTTTGTAATGAATAAATGGTAATAGAAACTGATGCAGTGTTTATGTGGCCTGCTATTTGTAGCTGGAACTACTGTATAAGCTGCTGTTATAGAAACATAATAAACGTTTACTTACTTATATGTTGGTTGATAAGGGGAAGCCTCCGTTTGTCTGATGCTCCTTTTTCAGCTTGACAGTCTAGCAATACAACTGCACTGGAAATTGTTTTAGAAAATATATCTAGAATATCTTTCTATACGCCAGCTTTCATACACATAGTTTAATGACAGATCTAATGTTTTAAATCACTTGTTTTACATAAAGAAGGTTGTACCTTGGTTGCTCATTGGTCTGGGATGAATGAGAAGATGACCTAAGTGTGTGTTTTTTTAAGTGTTTTTTAAGTTTTAAGTGTGTGGCGCTCAGATAGAACCATATGCCAATTGCCGCATGTGTACCGTCTTTGATATTGCATAATCGTTCGTTAGCATCCAACTCAGCAACAAGAGCCACTGACCTCTAAGAAGAAAAGATTCATACCACGGCAAAATCATTTAGCAATCATGTAGAATAATTACTATCAGACATTTCAAGGTATTAATTATTAAATATCAAAGTTCACAGCAGATATTTGCGGTAGTTGACATTCCTTTTTGACATACATTCCCATAAGGAGGGAATAAACCAAAACTGTACATTCTGCTTTAGGAAAATAACCAACGACAGTTAGTTGAATTATTTACCTATAACAGCACATTTTATTTGTTTTAAAATATCAAAGAACGCCATGTTGTACATTTTATCCATTTATAGTTACATTTACTATCATGAAACGTCCACCAAAAATGATTCCTCTTTTCACTTACAGTGCAACAAGGAATCCACAAAGTGCAATAGGCTTCTGACCTGAAATGAGCTGTTACAAAACATTGACATTGGAGAACTTCCAAATCTCTCATCACGTAAAATATTACAATATCAACAATTAGTGTATCACTAGACTTAGATGAAGTCCCTGTGTATTAGCTGGCTAATCAAATTCCAGAATTGAATAGTGTTGTGGTATAGTATTTAATAACGAGATATTAGATTAGGGTCACTTTCTCAGACGGCATTCTGGATTTGTTTCTGCCATGAATGTGTGGTTGCACCATCAAAGACAGTAACCTGGTAAAGACAAGATGATCATAAGACCATTTTAAAAATGCACTGAAACAAAGTTTTGTAAACTAATGAATGCTTTGATTATTGAACTCAGTTAGGACCTGTGCTTGTTTGAGTCAGAAATCAATGTGAAAGACAACTTCCTGGTCTTCTTTTGGACTTCAGTCATTTCCCGTGGTGTTGGAGGTGCTAAAGTCTGACGTTTAGGAGAACAGAGACCCCTAAGAATTTGAGGAAAAAGCACTAAAGTCAAATGTCATTTAATGGTTTTTCATAAAGCGTATGGCATCTTGTCTGAGAGTCTTACATACAGAGGTCTTATGCACTATATATCCATACGTATTTGTGGACACCTGACCATCATTTGGTCACCTGTTGCTGTTATAATAAGCTCCACTCTTCTGGAAAGGCTTTTCACTAGATGTTGGTGCATGGCTGTGGTTAACTTTAATCATTCAGACATACAAGTATTAGTGAGATCAGACACTGATGTCAAGCGAGGAGATCTAAGGTGCAGTCAGTGGTCCAGTTCATCTCAAAGGTGTTCACTGGGGTTTTGTCGGAGTGAGTCAAATTCTCGGACTTCAACCCTGACAAACCAAGTGTTTAAGGAGCTCACAATGAAGCACCGTCATGCAGGAACAAAGTAAGGACACTTCTACAGTGTACATAGAGATTCTATACAATCATCTACTTCTGATTTTGTGACAACAGTTTGGGGAAGAACCAACAATAGGTGTGAGGGTCAGGTGTCCACCTTTGGCCTTCTGCTACATATATATATTTTAAAATGGCCTCAATGACAAAGTTCTCATTTGAAAGTAAAGGCCATTTCTCTCTCCAAAAATATACTGAAATACAACAGAATTTCTTTTAACTCGCCTGTTTATGTTTACATTTTCATTCTTGGCAGTGCATTTAGTGACAGCCTGGCTCTGGTAGTGCCCCCTGGAGGTGATGGCTGTCACCGTGCAGGTGTACCGTTGGTGGTAAGATGGCGTGCCGTGTGCTCACACTCTCTGCCTAAGTATACCACACACCCGTTCAGACGTAGCTCATATGACATGAGGCGTATAGTGGCACCGCCGGAGCTGACCAAAAGATATGGAGCTTGTAGCATCCCAACACAACAACTCCCAGCGTGATCTTGTCCATCTGCAGTGTGAATAGTAACGCTGCACCGAGAACTGCTTGTGTCTCCTGGACCCATCGCACAAATGCTTATTGTGTATGTAGTGCTGGGAGACAGCGATCTCACTGTCGTCCTGATGGAGAGAAGAGTGAAGATTCCTAAGGATGTGATAGTATACATTGGTTCCTGCACAGATCTTCATAGATGTTTAAATACCTAAAATATAATGTGGATGCTCATATATCCAATTGTTTAAAATGTGAACCACATTATTTTATCCTTTTTTGTTACACCTCACATTTATCATATCACACTTGATTATTTTCCCAGTTACTGGTTTATTAAAGATTCAACTCACCTCAATCAATTGGAATAAAATTTCTTTCTTTACTCTGCTTAGACATGTGCATGAAGGTTGTGAATGTTATTGTATGTTATTTTAGCTATGGTGTAAAAAATGCTAGAATGACGATAGAAATTTCAGTAAATTAATATTACACATTTCATTACCAGTTCTGTGGTGGTCTCCAGCAGAACGTTGTCACAGTAAACCTGGAACAATCCTGACTTGACCTCCGCCTCTGGCTCCCCCCATTTCAGTCGCACCTCAGTAGCTGTGCAGGAGATAACGCGCAGTTCCTGTGGAGGCCCCGGTTTAAGTTCCACCCTCTTCAAACTTATCCCCACATTTTCGCTAAAGGGACTCGTGTCACCATCTGACGTAGAGAGATGTAGCTGTAGAGACAGCGATTTACTCTGTTTGTGCTGGAAATGGGAATGAGATAAAGTGATTTGACACTGTGGGCCATGGTACAACATGGTATCCTCATCAAAGGGACTAAAGAAGACAAAAAAGAAGGGGAGTGACATCGTCAGCAAATGATGATCAAAACCATGACAAGCATTGATCCTTGGTCCATCCTTAAACAAAGTATTCCTACATATAAGTAACATCCAGGCCACTTTCAGGCTCCAGTTTCTCCCATGATGCAATGCAGGCCATCGACTGATGTTTGATATTAACAGGGGACGGTTTAGGCAGGCGCTTCAGCTTCCTCAGGCATGCGTTAAGCTCCTCCTGCAGCTCTGACCCCATTGATGAAGAGGCAGAGATGCTGGAGATGAATGCAAAAGATCAAGAAGATTGTAAAACTGAAATGTGAGAATTTGAATGCACTTGATTTCACTTTCTAGTTAGAATGAAGAATTTGGTTTAAAAAGGTGGCTATAAAATCTTGAAGGTAGTTTAGTGACTTTGATGAGAACAGAAAAAAAGCTTAACCTTGGCCTAGCTTAGCCTAGCTTAACCTTGGATGAGTTATGTTTATTAGTTAGTCTATGATTCAGAACGAAGAACCACAATGTGATTTTTACTTACTTACTTTTACTTTACTTTAAACTATTGATTACTGTTTAAAAATTTTAATTATACTAAAGTAAAAATAAAAATTACCAATATATATGTATTATGGAAAATTTAAAAAAGCACCTTCAGTTGTTCCTCCTAAGCGATGTGCTTTCTAACTCGAGTCACTCCATTCGGTCGAGACACAAACTCTCTCACTGTCCTGAGAGAAAGCAACAATAATAAACCAACAGTAAGAGTTTGCACAGCCATCTTGAGGAATGCAAAGAAAATTACTGCTCGACTGGTTCCACCGTCTCTCAGGGTAAGAGGCAAGCATACTACAAGACTCTTCTCTGTTCTGGCACCAAGGTGGTGGAATGAACTTTGAGTCACTGGCTATTTTCAAGCGGCGGTTGAAGACCTACGTATTCAGGAAACACTTAGCACAAGCACTAGCACTTCTTTCCTTATCTTTTGCGTTTAAAAAAAACAAAAAACAAAACAAAACAAAACAAAACAAAACACAACCTTTGACACTTTTTTATTGTAACTTTGAACAAAGGTTTTAAACTCTTGGTATCTTAAGTATGTAACTTAGTGAGCCAGCATTAATGTATTCAATGTTAGAGATTTAAGCACTTATGTACGTCGCTGGATAAGGGCGTCTGCTGAATGTAAATGTAAATGTAAATGTAAAATGACCGTCAAAAATGTATCAGAAAAAAACTCACATTGGAGCAAACCAAGTGCTATCCAAGTGCCTCCACTTTTCAATAAATGTAGTAGACCGTCCAACAAATCAAGTAAAGCGGACTTTCCATTAACAAGGCATGTCCATCATCCTTAGATGCCAGACAACTCAATGCAAAGCAAGCCGTTTGCCCAGCCCCTGACTTCGTTCCACCACCTCCGTTCCAGCACCTCCAGACCACTAACCTGGGGGTAAATAATAAAAGATAAACACAGTGATGCTGCAGATGACACAGTCCTTGAATTCTGAGATTGAATACTGTATGCAATAGCTGCATTTAAACTTTCCTCCTTATCTGTTATCACACGTTTTTTTTTTTTTTTGCTATAATGTCTTTGACTTAACAACAAATATACTACTATCTATTGACAGAATAGTTCTTTGATTTTGAAAAAGAAAAAGTTACATACTGCACCTTTAAGTTTCAGACTCTACTTCACTGAGCTTTTAATAAGCATGAGTATAAGCATAAGCATATACTCCAGTTTTTGTTCTTTAGCTAGGATGAGGCATCTGTTTTGCTCACTTCCCCACAAACAGCCAATAGTGAAGGATGCATTCATAGCAGTGTCTAAAATCATATCATACAATCAACTCTATTTAAAAAAATTCACAATACATTTAAATTCATCAAAGAATGCTTCTTAAACCATTGTAATTTTTGTTTGTGGTAAAATTGTAGTTCATAAGCATTTAATAAGCAGTTATATACAGAGCTTCTCACTCATTGTTTCTAAGACCTGAGTTTCCTCTCATTGGGACTAACCTGTGCGGCTGAGAGTCAGGCACTGAACTAAACGTCTGAAATCATTGAGGCTGAAGGATGACTTAGAAGCCTTTGACATGCCGGTTCATACAGGGTTAGCCGTGCTAGAATGAGAGTTAACTACTCTCTCCCTCTCGTGGTTCAGAAGACAGCTGACTCTCTCAATTACTCGACTGAAAACTACAGGGTCCTGAAGCCATTGGAGTCCTGATGGGGTCTCAACCTAATGTAGGTAGATAATGCGCACAGAATTCAGGATTACTTTGGAGACACCTTGGTAACAGCAATTTATATATTTTCAGAGTAATACCAAAATTATATGAAAACTGATGGCTCTGACATACCAGAGTTAAGAACCAGAGTTAAATGCTGTAAATGTAAATGTAAACCAAAAACCATTGCCCCAGTCTTGCACTCCAACATACACCATAAAGATGACAGCATACAAAGAAATAACTCTCCAGACTACACTCTCAGAAATAAATCTACCTAAAACTGTGCTTTGTCTTGTTGCTAGGTACTTACTCTACCTTCAGTATGTATCTTTCACTGGACCATCAACCAAACATGCATATAGTAAATCTTTAAAAAAAATGGATATTAAGACCCAGTGACTAAAGGCACCCCAATTCAATTTAGTTTTATTTGTTTAGAACCTTTTAACAATGTACATGGTCACAAAGCAGCTTTAAATAAAAAACTACCACGTACAACTTTTAACGTAAATGATACTACATTGTAAAAGTGTACAATCAATGTAAACTTAAGATACCAAGAACCAGTAACAAGTTTTTACCAGTTATTTGCTTTTCACTTGAACAACTGAACAAACATAGATATAGTATACTTACGTTATTTTAACACACATAATCTGAAACACTTCACAAAAGGCTATAGCTAATTGTTGTGTTGGTGCAAAAACAAGGTTTTTAGATTTCACTTACTCACTTTCTACCGCTTATCCAAGCTTCTCGGGTCACGGGGAGCCTGTGCCTATCTCAGGCATCATCGGGCATCAAGGCAGGATACACCCTGGTTGGAGTGCCAACCCATCACAGGGCACACACACACTCTCATTCACTCACACACTCACACACTACGGACAATTTTCCAGAGACACCAATCAATGTACCATGCATGTCTTTGGACCGGGGGAGGAAACCGGCATACCCGGAGGAAACCCCCGAGACACGGGGAGAACATGTAAACTCTGCACACACAAGGTGGAGGCGGGAATCGAACCCCGACCCTGGAGGTGTGAGGCGAACATGCTAACCACTAAGCCACCGTGCCCCCTTTAGATTTCAGTATACATGATTTGCTGATTTGTTTGTCTGGTACAATAATATCAATAGTCACATTATGGGCAGTTATGGGCAAGCTTTACATGAACCATCAACAAATATGGTCGCTTTAAAAAAAAAAAAACGTGATTATTCTTTTCCAACCACTAAAGCAGGGTCTCATCTCTAAGCACTGTACATTTCAGGGTGTGTAAAAATTACCAGTGACGCCATGGCTCCAGCAGCATTCAGTACGTCAGGCTCATCTTTCGACAGGAGTTGTCCTAATGCCTGGTAAAGTTTGCCGTCCTCCTTAGTCCGATCATGAGGTTTCTGTAGCAGAGCTTCATTTTTAAACAAAAATAAAAGATAAGTAGTACGTGGCTGAATTTTCCAGACTGAGTAGTCACAGATTAGAACCAGCACACAGCAGAAGGGTTTTCTTATCAATGCTGCATCCCCCACAGGTCCTCTGTCCCTGGTCCAAGGTAATAAAATGCTATCCTATGCATAGGAGCTGACGGTTTTATG
This sequence comes from Tachysurus fulvidraco, assembly GCF_022655615.1. NCBI lineage: Eukaryota > Metazoa > Chordata > Actinopteri > Siluriformes > Bagridae > Tachysurus > Tachysurus fulvidraco. The sequence continues at coordinate 4,336,915 of NC_062543.1, read as the reverse complement.
AGCTGTTTTTTTTTTTGTGCTAGCTGGAGTTCAACTGCAGGACAATCTGAGATGGTAGAAGAAACAAAAGCCGAAGCCTTGAAAGCATTTACAACTCATTGCTCAGAGAGATCACTTTCGTTGCTAGCTGATTTCTGTGTGTATTTATGGTCAAGCTGTTTTGCTGAATGAACCTCGTAAAGAAATCTTTACATAGGCTGAATTTTTGCATTGAACTTAAAATCAGTGTACATTTATTTTTTTCACCGTGGTATAAATACTGGTCTCCTCTAGAGTACATATAACTGGATTAATGAGTAAATTCTATTTTCTGATTTATTTGACATTAATATTAATATGCAATGTCATCTAAAGAGAGCCAAGTAAGCAAAACTGACTATGTACTGTATGTGCACATTCACCTTTTTAGGAACACCTGTATACCTGTACATTCTTACAGGTCTGCTGTTGTGGCCCATCCACCTCATGTTTTGATGTCTGCTCACCACGGTTTTAAAGAGTGCTTATTAAACTATATTCTTCCTAGCATCTGGAGCCAGTCTGTTCATCCTGCTCTTCTTTATGCTCTTCCACACCATTCTGTATAAACTCTTGAGATGCTATTGCTGCAGTATCCGTCCTTGACCATGTATTTCTAATAAAGTGGACTGTACATAGACCCCTGCCCACTCTCCATGACTTGTACTACACAAGAACCAGGAAACAAGTGGGAAAAATCACTATAGAACCGTCACACCCTGGACACACCCCATTTTAACTCCTCAGGCACTACAGAACATTGTACACCAAAACTACCAGGCATAGGAACAGTTTCTTTCCACAGACAATCACCCTGATAAACAGCAGACCTGGACTATATGTGACTTGCGGTTTAAAAGCACCAAAATGCTCTTTACAAACTTGTTACACTTCACTTTACATGTATAAATAGTGTACTGTAAGAACAGTCACTCATCACTTTCTCCCCATATGTTTATTGCTGCTTGCACAATTCCCACATTTTGTACTGTATAATGTACACTACTCTTATTTGCACTTCTATGCGCTATCACACTTTATTTACATTGCTAATCGATAGATAGATAGATAGATAGATAGATAGATAGATAGATAGATAGATAGATAGATAGATAGTTTATTCATCTCTCATCCCAGTGAAAATCACTTTAAATAATAATAATAATAATAATAATAATAATAATAATAATATTCAGAGAAGTTACAAATGACTTTGAGTCCATGTTTGTAGTCTAAAGGCACTAAAATGAGGTATTGCCTCAAGTGATACTGACTCCCAAGTTTTCCAAATCTAAATGCAACTAATATCAACATTAAATTATAGTCAGATGTTTGAGTAGAGCCACTGTTAGATTGACAGTTAATGTACAGTAGTTCTGCAGGTGTTTCACTTTGCTAAGGAGACTGAATGCTCGCTAAAGATTATTCATGACATCCTGTAAAGAAGACACACACATTATTACTATCCATGACTCCTGAATCTTACAGCTATAAAAGGTTATAACAGCTATAATTACACTATTTAAAAAATGAACCTAAATCAATGAATTATATAAAAGCTTGGTAAATGAATGTGAAAATAACATATAGCAAAATGAATGTTAAGTAAAGTAGAATTAGAGTTAGAATTCTACAGAAAAAAAAACCTGACAAATTAATATTTGTTTTAATGTTTATATAGGGGGGGCACGGTGGCTTAGTGATATGCACGTTCGCCTCACACCTCCACTGTTGGGGGTTCTATTCCCACCTCCGCCTGAGACCAGAGAACTTCGGATAAGCGGTAGAAAATGGATGAATGAATGAATGAATGAATAAATGTTTATGTAAGACGTTTGCATTTTTTGTTGTTGTATTTTATTCTGGTCGAGGTTGCTGCGGATCTGGCGATGATCCCAGGAACATGTCATCAGTGGTGGAAATACATCCTGATCAGGACATTAGTCCATCATAGGGCACCATGGACACACATCAAAGCCAATTCAGCATGTTTTGGGAGGAAAATAGAGGACGTACTGTATATATTATTAGTATTCCTTTATTCAATATGCTATCATTCACACAATCTGGCCAAAATGTATGTACCAACTCAAAGAAACATGGGTCCATGTTTTCTGTCACTCTTCTCTGAAGGCTTTCCACTAGATTCTGGAAAATACTTTATAAGATTTGTTTCTTATTCAAATTCAACTACATTATTGAGATCAGGCATGTCAGTTCACCCCAAATGTGTTCATTGGAATTGAGATCAAGCCTATATAATCGTGTGCTTACAACTATACAGCATCCACAGTTTGATGGACGCCCATATATGGGCATCATAACGTAGTTGAATTTGAATAAGAATTTGGAGATCATAAGTTCAAACACTGACAACACCACAAACGATCCATGGGCCGAGAGTCTAGACAGAATACAACAGGGCTAACGGCTATATCATAGCAGAAAGCAGGCTGGTGGGTGGTAACTGGCCCAGACCAAATTAGTGAGTAAATGAGAGAACATTTATTTAAAAAGAGAGAGCGAGAGAGAGAGAGAGATTATTACACATAAAACAAACTGGTGGAAATGGTTTCAAACACTGCCGTTTACACATTTTATCTCTTGTGATGTGCTTTCAGGCTGCTGGGTCACTTGTAAACGATTCATCTCATACTGAAGAATTTATTCAATCTCAGGACAAATGACCATTTCATGAGTTATTCCAGTTTCCAGACATTTCACCTATTCTTCTTTATTAATGTTGCACGCTCATTACCAGTAAAGAATGCCCAATGTCTAAGAAAATCAAATTCTTTGAAAATATTTGGGTCAAAAAGGTTCATCCCAAACCAAGCTGGAGTTTTCCTCATTTTAAGCTCCCCATGGTGCATTTACACGGCCATCAACTTTTCCCCAACATTCAACTTATTTAAGTTAATGCAAATGTACAGGTTCAAATATGTAAGGCACAAAAATATCAACATAAGACTGAGGAGAACGAGAGGTGTAACTCTTTGGCTGAAGATCAGTCTGACAACAGATTAAACTCATAAGCTAAATGTTTCACACTTCACCTCTGGAGCAACACGTATTTACTCTGATTCAGCTTGAAATCACAAATTTGCCTTGATCAGTTTTGCCTCTCACAACCTTATTAGTCAACCAAAAATCCTTCTACTAGGTGAATCGTGACTACGTACACGATACTACTTATATTCAAATCAAGACTTTTATACACCTAATAAAAATGTGACCTTTTCAGACACTCTTATGTAAACATATGTTTCTCACGTCATACTTTATTTATTTTACAGTGACAACAGTCGGATATCCGACATTACCTCCTCATGTAGATTTATTTACTTTTTACATATTTAAAGCATACTGTAATTTTTATTTAATAAAATTAAAAAATAAGAAAAAAAAAACCCTGCCCCAAACACAATCATTCTGTAGTCTCCCTGCCCACACGACAAAGATGAAAGTGAGGATATTCAGTGCACAGTGTTCAACCCTATCTGGATAAATAAACACATTGGTACACAACTGTCAACAAATAGCATGTATACCTGCAACACATGCAAGGTTTGTGTGCATGTCCGTGCGCATCACATTAAAGTTCAATAAAGTTGCCTTACATTTAAAAGGAAGACACACTTTAAACATGTATGCATGTATGCCTTTGTCAGTTTTTTTTGTTGTTATCGAAAGGTTCAGGTTTATACAAAACACAAAAAGAGAGGGGAAAAAGTTACAGATGTTACACAGAACAAGAAGGATTGACAAACAAATAAACTAAGCATCAACTTGCAGAAAGATGACTGTGGACGCTGAATACATTAGACGACTGTGTGCATTTTCAAGTTGGTTTTTTTTTCTTTAGCTCAGGACATCCCTTGAATCCAAATGCTAGTGACAGATTGTGAACATAGTTTAATGGAAGGCGACTAGGATTTTTTTTTTAATGCAGCACTGAGAGCAATATCAGAAACTTGCCACAGGAACAAAAAGTGAGAACATCCCAAAGTTCAATAATAATGTTTCCCTACTAAGTCTGTCCATCTGTCCATGGAATAGAGAAAAATTCTATTACTTCAGTTGATAATCGCATGACATGCGCACGCACGCACGTGCACACACAATACTGGTAGTGTGAATTTGCACAGTCCTTTGCTGCACACCTGGGGAAAGATACGGCAGGTAAACGGGCATGTGCACGTTTATGCGCACAGGAAGTCCCACTGGGAGAGGAAAAGTACAGTGAAGAGGTCCGTTATTCAGTCTCTTTCTACAGCAGGCGTGTTCCTCGAGACCAGTGGCTAACACTTCACGACGGGCGTGAGGATGGAAGGAAGGAGTGAGTTTATGAACTCTCGACAGTCTGTATAGAGGAAGTCATGATGGCGTCGTGTTTTTCTTCACAAAAACACACATACATAGCAGCAGCCTTTTATTGAGCTCCCTCTAAAAGAAAAATCCCCCAATAACAAGCCAAGGAAATGCCAAAAAGTTTGGGAAGCAAAAAAAGGTTTTTCATGCCCCCCGCCCCATACTCCACAGGCCTGCCTTACCTACCAACACGTCACCCATCCGTTTAGTCAGTCAGTAGATCTTTTTTAACGTTGTCATTTTTGCATTTCTTTGCAAGTCCCGTCCCTCAGTCCCCCCTCTGACCCCATTTATGATCAACGGGGGTTCAGGGGATCACCGTTCAGGCTCAGACTCCAGGGCCAGGACCCGCTTGCGTTCACGGCACTGCTTCTTATGGGCCGGCCAATCCCTCTGCTGACACTGTGAGCCACAGTAGCGTGCCACCTGACAACGGCCACAGATGTTGAACTCTCGCAGCTAAGAAAAGAAAATTTAATAAACAATTTAGAATTTTTTATAGAAGTAATTACTAAGAAACAAAATGTTTAATGTTTAATAAATCATGCATATGTGCACAAAAATTAAAACTTTAAGCCATTTTTAAGCTTTACTTGTGACTAAAACAAGGGCCGTTTCTGATGTTTAAAGCATTAATCAGCTGATTTAATAGCTTCAGTATCTGTATGCATTAAGATATTAACGAGTAAATGACTTTGCACAGTAGTATAAAAATACAGCTTTGCATCAGTGTCTTTGTCTTATTCAAGACTGACACTAGTATTCTTTAACACCATATCCGTAGCAAAATATGGAAAAATGTGAGCACAACAAGAAAAGTCGGCTTTACTTTCGTCAAATTCTGCCTTTACCGCAGGCCGACAACAGAATCTACAGACAAGCTAAAGTGCAGAGCCATGCACCACACCACACTTGTTTCAGTAGCTTAATAAACTTGTGGTTTATTAGCCCAAGTTTAATACAACAGTCCGATCCATACAGCCTGCAAAATAGAATTACTCACTCATAGTGAGAAAGTACAGAAATTATGCTAAAAATCTGGTTACTGTCAAAGGTCAGTTCTGTGTTGAAGATTCACCTCACTTTTTGGTGTACAGGTTTTAACACAAGTTGGCATTAAAACATGTTTGTTTTACTCAAGACACGATGACAAAGCATGCTATTTCAAGCTTCTATGCATTTTATTCAAGAAAACAAAAGTCAACTATGAGAGCAAAATAAACAATAAATAAAGCCTTTATGTGCGAGGAAACATGTGCGCCTGATTTACAAAAGGTTACGTATTAAAACAAACATCTGTTGCCTCTGTAGATTTTCAATACCATGACAGAAGCAATTTATTTATTTTTATCCGGTTACCAGAGGCTTATCCAAAAATTTCCATCAGTCTTACCTAGAAAACTGCATATGTTCTAGACGTAATTGTCGGTGTTCTCTTATGAGCATGTTTATGCTTTATGATACAAAAAGTATTTTTTTGTAAAATTTTGTACCACAGTATACAGGAGCAACGTGACAGTACTGACCCTCCTCTCGATGAGTGAGCAAGGGGGATAGTGACACTCGTAGTAAGTGCAGGAACACTCCTCCTCCTCTACCAGTTCTCCGTTGGCGTTGTAGTAACGTGTGCGGCCCAGCTCTAAGTACTGCTCCTCCACCGGATCAGCTGGAACCTGCTGGATAGCCAGCCAGTAGAGTGACTGCTCCCTGTTGAAATATCGATGGTACACCAAGTCTCATGAGCCGACAAGAAGAGAATTATCAAGGAATATATGCGATTAATTTGGCAAATCAATGCTCTGACACAACGCTGTGTATAGTCTACCTTTGTTTGCTAGACAGCTCCTCCGGTTTGGGAGTCCAGCCGACAGGAACAAGGCGCAAATTGTCTAGACGGTTGTCCACCGTAACAGAGTTTATGTGGACGACTTGGAAGCTTGGAGCAATGCCGCCTCTGTGTTTTTCCCTGCTCACACACATTCAAAATTAACACACAAAAACGTAACGTAATTAAGAATAAGCTGGTGTTTATGGGGACCGCTTACCAGAGTAACTCATGCAGAGGTCGACCAGCCCACCGTCCTTTGCTTATATCAAAGGCGTATGCAAAGATCTTTGCTCCGTTGCCATCAGCGTCAACCTCCATGCGTGCCTGAAAATCAGCGAGGGAATTCCATAAAATATAACACAAGACGAAATTACTGTGTAATACAAAATCACTGGCTGAAATACAGTTACAGATTTAAGCACACATCAAGCATTTTGCTTGTGTAAAACAGGTTATAACTCACAGAATTTAGTCACTCCCATATTTGTCTACAACATTATCTACCACATGTTGAATACATGTTCCAATTCACATAAAACGTGCATACGATCATAGATAAGATTATTAAGTTAACATTATTAATTAAAACAGTCAGAGATGAATTTTAAACCCGGCCACCCAATCACTGTCAATGTTCATACCTCAAAGGCATAGTTCTCCACCAGTGGTATATCCTGCTCATCAATGAGGGTGTATTTTGTCTACAAAATAAAAAAAATACACAAATAAAAATCACGTGATTGGCGGCATTCTTTGCCACAAAACACAAATTTTTCCTCTCAACAGCAAACACAATCATCTCAAAGTGGATTCTGGATTCTGATTTTTTTTTTATGATAACTATAGGAATATAAAAACATTCCAACCCATAATAACAATAAATAATAGCTTAAATTACTCATTTCCATAATTATAAACAGACTAACTCTCCTTTCTCTCAACACCTCTCTCATCAAGTATAGCAGTGAAAAGAGTGGTGATATGGTGTATGATAGTTCGACTACCTTACCATTAACCTTTTTTTCAAAATACCCATTAAAATGCATTTCCAGTCGAATTCTCATTAAAAAAAAAAAGTCATCCGTTAACTCAGTGACTCTCATTGGGTTTGCATCCAGCTCTGATAACATTATAAATACAAACCACAGTAAATTTTATGTACATTTAAACAAAAATTCGTTCAAAAAGATTAGGGAATTTGACGGGTTTTCTCTTTACTACAGACTTAATGATAGTGTAAAGAGGCTTTTGTGCAAAGCTTTCGAATTACAGGTTAAATTTTCACCACCTGATTGTTTTGTATGTTTTTAAACAATACATTTGTACCACGGAACAATGATATTAGTAGACATGGTTATCATACTATGGACATTTTAACACCTTTGGTCCTGAAATAATCTTCACAAGAAATCTGACCTCACATTATATTTCTGGTTAACTACAGAACCATGAAGGACTTAAGACGTGGTTATAGTGCACTGACGGAGGAGGGAAGTAAAACAAAACAGATTTTTGTGCTGGCACCCAACTACCTGCCACTGAGCACCTTCACCACAGCAGATGTCTGCACAGAGCTCACATCATCATCAAGGACTCTTCACATCCCAGTCACAAACTGTTTAACCTCCTTCCATCAAGAAGGAGATACAGGAACATACATACGCACCAGAACCAACAGGTTCAGGGACAGCTTTTTTCCATCCACCACCACACTACTGAACTCTACACTGTAGTAGACTTGTTTATTCAGTTTGCACATTTTATTTAATGCCATAACCTTATAACCTTCTACTTGTTGTTCCTTTACAACAGTGTCTGCACATTTTTTCAATGCCACAGCCTTAGAAACATTTACTTGTACTTTTATCAATGTCCAAACATCTCTGCACTGCTATAGCCTTTATATTTATTCACTGTACATATATAATGTTTACATATATACCCGTGTTTGTTTATATATATATATAAATAATATGCTGTAAATGTTTATATATAAAACTTACTGTACACATGTTTACATATATACCCGTGTTTGTGTGTGTGTATGTGTGTATGTGTATATATATCACACACACACACACTACACACTGTACATGTTCTACATATTTATCTGCACTCGTCTATTTACACTTTTACCCTTTACACTTCTGGTACATGACAAACTGCATTTCGTTGCTGTGTACCTGTACTATGTAATGACAATAAATTTATATCTATCTATCGTACACAATAACATGGCCAACTCCACCACCATGACCAGATGTAGACAGAACGAATAAATGTTTATTTCTATGTTAAATTCCCTACTCTTATCTTCAGTCATGAACAAGCCCAGGAGGGAGATGTGTCCCAGGCCCACACCTTGTCTGTGAGCACCGGATGCCCTGTAGGCAGCGGCCTGTGTGGCAGCACACGGTGTGGATGTGATTCTGCTCTTGTAGCTGTACAGATGCTGGGTAAAACAAACAAAACCGGTCCCGCCCAATTAACGCATAACACAAACTCAACACACCGCGTAAGGCTTTAAAACTAACCGACGTCTAAATGCTCGCTTCTCAGTCTAGTAAACAAGATAAATGAGTTAGTGAGCTGGTTAGTTAGTTAGTTAGCTAGTTAGCATGATGGCTAGTGTTGTTCCTCAGAGCCGCCGACATGCCGGTTCGAGTCACGCCGCAAATCATAACGGTTTTGTTTTGTTTTTTTTCCTCCACACAATTTTCTGCATATAAAAAACCCGACTATAAATCTAAATACATTTATATACACACGTATTTCCAACCCGCTTTAAAACGTTACCAAGCGAAACCTATCGTTTGACAACCCACCCGTTTTAGACCTCATCTATTTTGTTAGCATCGTTAGCATCGTGCGCTCGCGCAACACAACGATTCGGAATTTTAAAGGAAACCTAACACACGACTGGCGAAGTGTCGATTTAAATGAATGGATGGATAAATAAATAAAACACACGCGCTGCGCTGTAATAAGTCAGTGTGTTTAGAAAGTGTGAGCTTTTCCCAATACAAAGCTAGCTAATGCTTGTTTGTGACCCTCCCCTCGGCGTCGCACATGGCCGTCCTGAGGCTCACCTTCCCGGCCACACGGCCCAGGCGAACAATCCCGAGCTTGAAATCCGACATTAGACGAGCTGCCCAGCACGGACTGAGACGGAATGAGCGGCCGCGGTGGTTATACAGGTATTAGAGGCTAGCTCGGGCAACCCCTAACCCCGAGTTTCATCCAAGTTTTTCCTTTTTTTCCCTGGATATTAGGGTCAGCCGTTGCCCAACTCTTTCCCCGCGCCGCTACCAAACCACCGCGATGCGAAACGCCGCTGAGTGGCGCTGGAAAAGCTGCCAGCTCTCGGAGCAACGATCAACCAATCAGCGAAGAGGGCTGGCCGCTTTCGTCCAACAGAAACAGTAGATATTTGACAGTGACCGTCGTTGCGCTCGTTTAACTGGAACGTTAAAACGCATAACGTTGGCGTCGAGGTATTTAATCAGAATGACCAATCAGAACACAGAGTTCGACTACAAGGCCCGCCTACCCACTTTTTTACCTCATGCCATTGGACGGTTTTTATTTTTACGCAGGAACTCGTGTCATTTTAGCGCGAAACCGAGAGCATGGGCAGTTAAGTGCTATAAAGTATAGCACAACTCGTGTATAGTCGATTTAATACAAACGATTTGTGGTAAATATGTGTAACATTAACATAATCGAATCAAAACATTGCACTGAAATCCTTGAGGGTTAAAAGGGTTTGATTTATTATTTAGTTTTTCTAAATTTGATGACATGTCAAATGACTTGATTTGAGTTCTTTTCTCCTGACAATATATACACTAGGATAGATCACAGTACAAAAATCCACTATAAATATACACTATACTATAAAACAGGATTAACGCCATCGCTTTTCATGTTGTCTGGTATATTATACATTTATACACAGTGAGTTTGTCTACTGGAGTTTAGTAGCTAATATGGATGTTTTATTCAAGCTTTCTGTTATCGTATGTTTATTTTGTTTAAAACATATATATATGACACTGCAAAATAAAAACTAAGTATAAAATGTCACTTTCCTTTTAAAGAGACTTTTGGAGAGAAAAACATTTAAACAACATTTTCATTTCATTGCAAAATTCCTTTAAATAGAGATGATCAACCAAAACAAGCTGACACTTTTCTTTATAAATTACACAAGATTGCTCAGAGTTAGTTTGATTTGTTGGGCTTTGCATTTTATTAAGTGGCTGCTGGAGGTTAACCTCAGGGTATTTGAGCAAGTCAGTTACCCTGGTAGTGTAAATAGTATTTGTGTAGTTTTAGCTGTTTGGTTACACAAAGTGATTTGTTGAATTTGCATCCTTTATAGTGTAAGGAGTTTAAGTGCCCCATCTATAGCACACCTCCTTCTGTGTGTTTACACGAGTGTGTTATAGTGTTAGATTTTGGACCTCCACTGAGACGATGCCGACTCTGTGAGGATCCTGAGACATCTAGAGGCCTACCAGCTCCAGTTAGACTCTTCTATACTAAAGAGGAGATGCAACTCCATGTGGTCTTTGAGGACAACAATCTCCTCATCAATACAACATTTGTCAGTGTGATTATTTATAATCACACCCTCCGGTGTCACCCATATGAGGATGAGGTTCCCTTTGAGTCTGGTTCCTCTCATGTTTTCGTCCTCTTCCATCTAAGGGGGTTTTTCCTCCCCACAGTCACCTGAATCACCTCAGACTTGCTCATTGGGGATAAATACAAACACACTTAAATATATCTAATATTAATCTTGATTTTTTGTATAATATTAATCTTTATATTATTCTTTATATTAACCTTTTGTTTTATGTTCTGTAAAGCTGCTTTGAGGCAATATCAATTGTTAAAAACACAGTACAAATAAGTTTGAATTGAAAGTGTTGTGGTAGTTTAGGTGGTATGATTGTCTCTGTGTCTTCGTGGCAGGCTTCAGAGTGATTTGGTAGTGTTATATGGCTCGTTGCATTTGGTTTGCTTTTTTTTTTGTTTTAGTCTTTTGTGATTTTTCCATATTGTCCTTTATCTTGTCCTAATCTGCTCAGTGTGTATATTGTTTCAGGTATGGTTTTTTGCCATGTGGTTTTTTTTTTTGAACAGTCAACCTCATTTCCCTGCAATCTTAAATGATTTGAGATTAATTATTTAGTATTTCCATTGAGAAAAGTCCAAAGGTGATGTACGTCATATTCTCAATTTATTTCTGCAGCCCTTAATAACTGCATATAATTTGATAATTATTTAATAGCTAATGTCTAATAATATGCTTGTATTCGTGAAGAAAATTGTTGGTGGTGTTGCATGCAGTAGACTAATCTGTGCACTAGGGGGCACTCAAGCTCCAAACACTCTACACGATATGCCTTATGTAATAACATGGTCAGGGGAACAGAGGCACAAATACTGTAAGTTGGTATTGCGTTTGACACATACATTAGATAACTGAGGGAAAACAAAACCATACAGATCACAGGACAACACAGAAAAGTCACTCTGCAGTGACTCATTAGTGACACTAGGGCCACTAGTGGCTACTTTATATAAATCACAATAAAACCTTGATATATGCAGAACAGGGGGTACATCATGACCATGACATTAAATAGTAATAAATAATTTTATTAAGCCACATAATTTTTTTAACTACCCTATCTATTGTAAATGTAATATAGATCTGTATTTAAATAGGTAGCCTGTATCTGAAACATTAGTTTCTATTGAAAACATTCTCAGACAAGACTCATCTTATCTTATCTTATCTTATCTTATCTTATCTTATCTTATCTTATCTTATCTTATCTTAGACGGCATTTCTTGCTAGTTGTTATGCTATGACTTAAAGTTAGAGTTAAAGTCCCAGTTAATTTGTAGTTACCTAACCATGTGGTTATTAGACCATGAAAGAAAGTTAGAGGAATATTAACAGAAGGTTAGTCTGTAGTACACCTCATGTTATGAGACAATTAAAGAATGTTATGGGAACGTTCCTGGAAGGTTATTTTCTAGTTCCCAGAGAATTTTGGGAACAAACCTGAGTGTGTTACCTGTCCCAATAACCTCATGAAATAGCTCCCAAAAATAAGGAAAAGGGACACAAATAGTTATAATAAACAAATCTTACTTAACAGTAAATTTAACAGTTTGGAAAATATTTGCCAATATGGTAAGTTTTTAACTCATATGTCAAGCTTTCTTTGGCTTCCTGGGGGAGTTCGGACTGGTAGTAAGGAGGATAATGTTATACAATTAGCCATTGTACTCCCATTCCAGATTGGAAGTAGGATAGGGATCAGGTTTATGAATCGTTTCAGGACCTGATTAACTGGACCCTGCTGAGACATCGAGAGTCATTGTCTTCATTGTCATAGTCATCGTGCGTAAATCTCTCTCTCTCTCTCTCTCTCTCTCTCTCTCTCTCTCTCTCTCTCTCTCTCTCTCTCTCTCTCTCTCTCTCTCTCTCTCTACGAAACAAACTGTTGCCACGACTGCTCGGAAAACTGGCTGTGCGACTCAGCGCAGTACTTCCGCGTTATACACCTGCACCAGGTAAAGGCTCGGCCGCACACCTGGATGCACCTGCAGAGCGCAGAGCGCAGCACCTGCGTCGACCGTTTCCAACCCGAATAAACCTCAGGATTTATTTTACCAACTTTATTTTTTTTTGTATTGAAAAAGTGGCTTATTTTTTGGCTTGGAAAGCAAAGCGCAGTCATGAGTGAGGATTACGGGATTTGTGAACTGGCCGTGGTGTCGTTACGGGACAACGAAAACGAACCAGATTATGGAATTCAGCTCAGTCATGAAGGACACATAAACACCACGGACATGCGCTTTAAACAACCTGAAGACTCCCGTATAGCCATTTTCGAAAGCAAATTTGGTTACAATAATGGCACGACGAATGTCGGGTCTTCTACAGGTGCGTCTGGTACCGGTGGTGACGTGAAGGTGTGCGCTGCGCACGGGGTAGACGTGGACCGGTACTGTAGGACGGAAGGAAGAGCGATTTGCGAGAAGTGCGTTAGCCAAGGACCTTGTCAAAATCACACAGTCATACATCTGCATTTAAGAGCGACGGCTGTAAGGGTGAGTCATGCAACACTTAAAGCATAAAGTACCATTGGAACCTTTTTGGAAAGTCCAGGAAACAATGTATTTGATATTTCAGGGAAATTCTATGTATTCATGTTTAAATAGTTTAGTTTATACATGAATACATAGAATTTCCCTGAAATATCAAATACAGTGTTTCCTGAACTTTCCAAAAAAGGTTCCAAAGGTACAAAATAGTTCAAGAGAAAGACAATGCGTACAATTTTTTACACTTTTAAAAAGAATTACAATTCGCCACTTTGTGTAGAAATTTTGTAAAGATACTACAGAGACACACTGCACTGAGAAAAGAAAATAGTCCATAAGTGTGGATGGACATTGTGAATAAAAGAGTTCAATCACAAATTTCTGTTATGTTTATGCTGTAAGACAGCTGACAAGGAACATTAAGCAGAGTTTGATGCTGTGTCATTATAAACTGGGAATGTTCGGGGTAACATTCTTTCATGGTCTCAATACAGGATTCAGTTTACCAGATTAGCAGCACAAGCTTATCCAATATGACAGTGTTCCCAGAACATGAGAACCAAATACTTACATCAGGGAAACTTTCGGTAATAGTAACATTGAATGTACACACTTTTAGCCTAGATATTGTATAGCTTATATCTTTGATTGTCTTTTAATTTCCTTTCAAGCTCTTGTTGACATTCGTACAGCACGTGTTCGGTATGTTGATAAAGGAAACCTCACCCTGAGACAGATTGGGTATATTATTCTAGTTTCATTATTCTAGTGAAGAGTTAGTTAATACAATGTCAAATTCATAAGAAATCCAGTGTAGAAATAGTAGAGACTGAAAATCACTGAGTTCCAGCAGAAATGCGTGTATTAGCATTAACATTGAAGTTTAAGGGATTAAAGCACTGCTGCATTATTTATATATATATATATATATATATATATATATATATATATATATATATATATATATATATATATATATGCATGCAGAAATTAATTCCCATTTGTGCTACTCAAAAAGTTAAATAGGAAGCCGTCACCCAAGTGAAAATTGTTTACTATGCAAGTGGGTCAAGATTAATTTTTCCTTAAATACCATTTTCTATAAAAAAAAGTGACCCGGGACAGCCGTCTTCATCATTTAAGTTAACCTGTCCAAACCTAGGCTTATTTTTATGCCTCTTGCTTAAAAATGCTCAAATTAAACTGAGTATATCTCAAAAACTACAAGGTGTATCTGAAAAATTCTGGTACTTAAAATAAGTATATATGTTGCATCTTCTCTTACTGTGACTCTTACTAAGTCACAGTAAGAGAAGATGCAACACGGCAAAAATAAAAACTCAATAACTGGCCAATTAAAAAGTGGGGGCTTTTTTTTGGGTCACTGATTGTTCATATACCATTGGAGAACTACTGCAGAATCTGGTTGTGTTTGTAACGTGTAATGGCTGATTGCGAGTGTCAGTTTTGTTGCGTGCTCAATGTTTACATTTTTAACATTTTCTTCTTATAGCCTTGGCCTTTTAGTCTTATAGCGGAGCTTCTTCCCTTACTTCTACTATGCTGCATGTGTAGATACATTCAGGCTTTGTATGCTTAAGAAAGGATTTATAATTTCAGTCCAGGCTCACCCCTAGCTAGGGTGGAAGGCGTTAAAGCATAGTTTGTCGTGTTTTTTCAGTGAAATGCACCCAATTTTAACACCAATATCTAACTTACATTGCACTTGTGATCTCTTTCAGAATCAGCTGGTGGATGTCTGTGAGACAATGCAACTGCAAGCCCTGCAGATAGAGCGCTTCATAAACAACACGCTGTCTGCAAAAGAGAAGGCCTTACAGGTAATACACATGCTTACATAGATATATAGTAACATACTGTATATTAGCGCATGATAACAATCCTTGTCTGAAGGATATTGTTGCTTAACTTATATTAAAAAAAAGTATTTATTCAGCTAATCACCACCCTATGGGTCACTTGATAAGCTGTAATTGTTTTTCCAAATCCTACCACTGACCAGCTAACTCTTCGCTGTCACATGACAGTACAAACATACACTTAATCTGAGAAATATGAATCCATCAAACATGATCTTTTTTTATCTTACACCCATGCTGCATCACACGGTACAATCAAAGTGTTATCTGCCCTCTCCAGCATATACAAACTCACAGATTAGTGTCATTGTGATTGACAGTGAAGAGAGAGTATCCTTCATTCCCATCAAGATAACATTCCTAATTTTTCTTTGTCTCTATAAGCAGCCTCAAACTCATTATTCCCAGACAATGCTTTTCTATTGTAACTCTATGAAATCAAAGTTATTTTTATTTGTAGTACTTGTCATTATCCAGTTTACATTTTCATTTCAACTTTCCTTCTGTAAGAAACTTCTTGAACTATGTTGAGCTCCCGTATCACTATAGTGTTTCCCCCTACCAGAGGAGAAGTGTGTACACAATACACAAAGATCTCTCTACTCAATGGACCATTAAATTCTGATGCATCATTGCATTGTAAACAATACACTCTCAGAAATAAATGCTCCACCCTTAAGGGCTTGTCCTTAAGGAGAAATCTTAAGGTTATACTGTATGTAGAGCCTATAAGTCGAGGCACATTTTTCCCCTAAGATTTTACAGAATATTTGTGTTACTGGAATTAATTTTAATGTTATCTTAGTGTTATCTTGTATGCTTATATACAGTGTGTAGTTCCTACAGCTGATTGCAAAGGTCTGCATACATGCAACGTGAGAAAATAAGTACTTTATGTACTTAAATGGACATTAATAACAGTTTAAGTACACAAAATTTCAATTTTGTTCTATTTTGTTTCAATAGAATTTCAAGATACATTCTAACAAAACGTTGCTTCTCTGGGACCATGGTGCAACACAAGACTAAATAAAATGCAAATACACAACATTGTACAGGACAATAAATAGTCAGAACATTGGCTGTAAACTGAAAATTATTGGTAGGATAGCAGCAATGGGCAAATAAATAAATAAATAAATAGATAGATAGATAGATAGATAGATAGATAGATAGATAGATAGATAGATAGATAGATAGATAGATAGATAGATAGATAGATAGATAGATAAATAAATTTATATTGAAATGTAATCTGACAGACAAAAATGACCTTATATAGAATTTGAGAAGTGAGACAACAAATATTGGTTAAAAAATATGTATAAAACCTAACACAGTAAAATGAAAACATGACATTGCACTTCCTGGTTTCTTTGTATCGCAACAAGCCAATTTTCTTCTCATTTGACTGACAGAAAAGGAAAAGGCTGGCAAGGGAACAACAATTTAAGCTGATATAATTAAAGGATATCAGGAACTACCTTTTTCAGCAGACATGTCATAACAATGCATGTACAGTAACTGATAAAATGTGTGATATGTTGCTGTGATATAAGAGGAATAAAACACTTTATGGGGTTAGAACAATGTTGCATGCAGCAAGTTGCCATTCACTGTACAGTGAAGTAGGTATAAATATGACAGTAGGTATAAATATTTCTGGTTGCCATAGATATAATGTATCTGTGGGAGGCACAAATATAATTGCCCCTAAAATGAAACATCTTGGAGGGTGATTTGGCCAGTGTGTATATACAGTAGTATGCTAGGGGAACCTTCTATAACAGTGTATAATACTCTGTTGTTGTGTAGACAGAGGCGAGTAGTTCCCGTGAGCGAGTCGTGGCCCAGGTGAATGTCGTACGTGAAGCTCTAGATGAGGAGGAGCAGCGTCTGCTGGAGGCTGTGCAGAGAGAGGAAGAGCGAATAGAGCAGTGCCTCCTCACACAGCGGGCACACTGGTCAAAGGCGCTCAACACCCTCACACATGCCCGCACAAGCCTGGTGCACATGCTCACAAACTCGACAGACATCATGCTTGTGGTGAGTATGCAAGTGAGGGGAAGTTAATATGTGTGTTTGTTTACGGAATCATTTTTCCACTAAAACACTCACAGTGCCATGACGAATAATTCAATTTTATTCATTTGCCAGCCACATAACAACAATGTTGTAATTATTGTGCTAGCTGTTGTTAGCTAACATTGTTGTTAGCTAATGCAACATTAGCTAGTCATTATGAAATCTAAGATCATTTGAACTTGGAGGAAGAATTGTGAAGGAAACAGTTTGTATCCTACCCTCAGTGAGTCAAACATAAATATAAACAGTCTAAATTTACAAAATGTTAGCTAGCATGCACCAAAGGTAGTTAAGTTAGCTTCCTAAGACACTGTCACATGAGGAACTCCTAAAGTAAACTGTTTTAAAGGCCAAAACTAATAATGTAAGTATTATTAAACACCTGCATGTGTATTTGTGTGAATAAACAAGAACTGCAAAGTAAAGATAGTTGAAGAAGTTAGATCATTATACAATTATTCATAGTGGTGTCTTGTCACATGATTTAAGTCTGATGCCTATTTTTGGGAGTGATGTTAACTATTGAGCGATTTTTTCAGACTTGATCAAAATAAGTCCATATCTTAGAGAAAGAGGAAATGAATGTTCTTCAATAGAAAGCATGCTAATGCTGTAAGCGGTCACCTGGATAGACCAGCTCTGGTTGTAACCAAGCTTGTGTTGGCCTGACCATTGTCTTTCTGATTCTGTCTTTGCAGAACAAGAACTCCGAAATATCAGACAGGTAATTTTTCTGACTTACATCTAAGCCAACACAAATGGTGTCTGAGAGGCGGTGTTGAAATTGTGTGTCTGTGTGCTTGGGACAGGATCGAGGAGGCAGAAGGCGTTGGGCTGCCCAAAGACTCGGAGCACCTGAATATGAACAGGGACTGCAGTGATAGTAAACTCATGCTGGGCATGTGGGCTAGCGCGCTGCTGCTAGGAACGACCGGTGAGTCCACACCACATCTCATCACATAAAACTTTATTTATAGTACCCATAGTACCCATATCTGAGATCTTCAGAGAATTTGAATTATAAAGACTGCACCTATACATAAACCAAATCAATTTTAAGTACATATATAATTACGACTCCCAGGGAACTACTGCTACACCTGATGCATGATCATCCAATTAGCTGTTTGAGCTCTAAACCTTACCAATAGGTGGAGCCTTTTAGTTACCAAATTATATAATACAGAGATTTGTTATTCTCTTGTATGTTGCATGATAAGGCAGGAAGCATCTGGGATAACAAAAACCATTTAAACAAATTGGAACAATATGGTTTATTAAATGTAAATGTGCACTCACTTATCAATCCGAAAGTTTCTGGGATGTTTAATGACTTCTTCTAACCTCAAATGGCCAACCAGGAGCAACCCTGCATCCAGAATATGTAATATGATCTGATAACTATGTGATTTAAAAGGGACTTGGTGGCTTAATGGTTAGCATGTTTGCCTCCCACCACTGGGGATGAAGGGGTTCGTTTCCCACCCGGCGTGTGTTGAGTTTGCAGGTTCTTCCATTCCAAAGAATTGTTTAGACTGGCATCTGCATCAAGTGCTTGATACTTGTTCAATCTACAATGCATAATAAAGTGCCTCTTGAATGTAAATAGCCGATCCACCCTCTACGTCTTCATCATTTTTTGTTTTCAGGTCCTTGCTGCAACCTAGCCTGTTTAGCCTGTTTATTACAGGTTCAACTGCCTCTGCAGTTTGTATTTCATCACATAAGAAAAGCTGGCATAAATGGGCTAGCAGGGCTAACGTCACTCTTTCTTTCAAAGTTAAAAATAAAAATGCAGTATAATGTCACATTTTATCAATAATAATCATAATAAGATTCTACAGATTCAGGTGTGAATTAGCGAGGTTTGGGCTGAATTCTTTCTTGTCCAGACTGTAGGTTCATGAGAGTAAAACAGCCCTAGATTTAATCTATTTGAGTCCATGTCACTAAAATCCATATCAGGTTAGTAGCAGATGAGTGTTAAATAAAGCCATGGGTGTAATGAATATAAATGAGTTGGATTAATTACTCTATCCTACAATAAATAACAGGCTTGAGTGCAGCCCCTTGTAGAAAATACTGTCTCAACTATGGAGAGAATGGTTACAGAACTGCCCAAAGTCTTTCGGCTCACTGGAATGTTTTGCACGTGTGTGTGTTTTTGTTTGATTACATTCAGTGTAAAACGTGGACTAGAAACTGTTGTGTGAAATGTGATGACTCATTCTGATGATTAATGTAACCTGTATCTTCATTATTTTATGACTTGAGCTGCTTGGCTGATTGGAATATTGCATGGGTGAGCAGAACGTACATGTGTGTGCACTCATTCATGCGTATAATTTCCTCCCACTCCAGCTGCAGCTCGGATGTACTTTGATGAGCGCACCGTCAGCCATCTCCTTCTACTATCCTCTGACCGGCTCACCCTCACTTACCGGCCGAAGAAGCAGAAGAAGCCTATTCTATATGACCCAGCTCGTTTTGACCACTGGCCCAATGCCCTCTGCCTCGACCCCATCAGTTCGGGCACGCACACCTGGGTGATGTACGTGGGTGACAGCGCCGCCTTTAAAGTGGGCATCTGCTACCGCAGCATGGAACGTAAAGGCTCGAGCAACGAATCTCGTCTAGGTTTCAATGCCAAATCCTGGGTGCTCTCACACTACGAAGGAAACTTTTCATACTGCCACAACGGGCGGGTTGTCAACGTGGTCGTAGTGAAGAGTCCCACAAAAGTGGGTATGCTGCTGGACTGGAACACACAAACACTGCTGTTCTATGATCCAGACTCAAAGTGTGTGTTGCACGCTGTAAGGGAAACTTTTACTGAGCCACTGCTGCCTGCTTGCGCTGTGGCTGATCAAAGCATATCGATTGTGCACTGCTAATATCTATCATCGTGTTCACCGAGTCTTGTCAGAAATGAAGGGTAAATTTAACAGGATCGAATGCATTGCCTGTTCGTCCTGTCTCCACAGTCTCGATCTGCAGTGCAGGTGTGGCTGCTGGTATTTAAATATATTTAAGGGATGAGATTTGAACATGGCAGTGAATATGTAGCTTTAGTACATAGAAACAGAAATATATCCAAAAGAACCTTGAATGGCTGGGAATAAGGGCGAAAGGAGGAGTTGGTATAACTTTTGAAGGTATAAAAATATCTGCAAAATCTCATGTTCTAATTGAGTATGAAGTGGATCGGTACCATTGTAATATTTCAGATGAAATATTTAGGCTATTTTTTGGATGCATTTCTTTTGATGAATTGTCTGTATTGTTACAGATTTATATAAATGGTCGTTCTTAGTCACGATAATAATGTAAATATAAAAACTTACAAAACTGTATGAGTTTTGGGGAAAAGTGAACTGAAATGAAGTGATCTGACATCTGTGCATGATGTAGTTTACTTGATTGATTTGGAAAAGTGTACAATGAAAGTGTCATTTTTTTCTATTTATTACCGTATTTGAATATAGACATAATGATTGTAGTCTTCTGTGTTTTGTTTAACAAGATTAAATTAAATTGATTGTTATTCTTAGTTCCTGAGTTTCATAATGGTATTTGTACATTTTTCAGATAGGATACAGTATATATATATATATATATAGATAGATAGATAGATAGATAGATAGATAGATAGATAGATAGATAGATAGATAGATAGATAGATAGATAGATAGATATGTTTTTATTGCATTAACATTGCACATTATTACAAGGAAAGATTTACTAAGAAAACATTACATTCATTTTTTTATTCAAAAATATCTGGCAAACATTTTAGGTACGAATAATTCTAACTTTACAATAAGGTAATAAAAGCTGATTGTGTAGTAAAATTAAGTATGCGGTATTTTCCATTCGTGCGTCTCGTGGTTGTTGTCATCAACTTCCAGCAGAATTAAGAGATCATTCTTTAAAATAAATAAATAAATAAATAAATAAATAAATAAATAAATAAATAAATAACCAACCAAACAAACAAATAGATAAATATATATTGTTGCTGGAATTTCAGGAATGCCATCATGATGTTTAAAATGCTCATAAATTAGTGTCAGGATTGTATCACAGAGTAATTTTGTGTAGAAGTATTGTTTCATATGTTCATTTTGTCCTATTTGTCCTATTTGTTCTGGTGGTTTTTTCATCTGCTGCTTAGGGACAGAAGATGAAAATGAGTCAATTTGCTAAATCCCACAACTCGTTAATCCTGATGTCGATGAATGTGTCATATCTGTGTTAAATAAAGGAATTAATAAAGTCAAATGGAAGCTAACATCAGCCCATCTCATTTCCTCGCCTATTTGACTCACCAGTTTGTTTTAACTGTCACGGATCCACCTTTCTGTAGCTTTTGTTTACTAGACTGTGCTGGGTGTGTGAGCAGGTTACACATTCCTGCACTTACTTCAACTGATTTTGAACGTGCTCATATTATGACCGTTTCATATTTTCCAATAAGCCTGTTAATACTTGTAAAATCTTACATTACATACATTTTATTTTGACAGAATGATGATCATTTGATTTATTCTCCTAAATCGTTGCTGTCATCTAGCAAATAGTACAAAGATTTTAATGAGATTACATGTCATTACACAGATGCGTACATACAGCTCTAATATTATTGGCACCCTTTGTGAAACTGGGAAAAATACGATTGTAGTGTATAAATAACAATACAAATACTAATCCAATCAAGCGACTGAAAAAAATATATAGGTTTACTATAACACATAGAAAATGTATCTACAATAACCTATATTATCTCAAAATATATAGGTGGATAAATTATTGGCACCTCTAAAATGTATTTAAAATAAATGCAGATTTTCATCCATGAATAATAATTTTTAAAATCACTCTGCAGTCTCCAATAGCTCGGTTGTTTCTTTTGGTTATTTCCTGATTCCTGGTGTATAAACTTGAGATTGCACACATTTGAAATCCCCCTTTTTTCTTCAAATGAACAGGCAACCTGCACAAGATGGACATACAAAAACATTTGAAGAAAAAATAATAATAATAACAAGATGACGAATCATGGCACTTTAAAGGGGTGAAGATGTTTCATGAATTTTGTGCAATTTAGTTCATTCTTTGATGCACACCATCAGTCAAAAATTAAAAATACTCGATTCATTCACACTAATAAACACCTCTGTCTCTTGTAGGCTGATAAACTCTAGTGCACAGTGCAAATCTGAAGCTTTGACCAAGAAATACATCATTCCCACCTCACTATCAGTTTTCCCGGGATAGAATCGTTTTATAAGCATCCCTGATCAAGATGAAGTGTCTACTGAAGAGGAAGAATGGGATTTATGGGGTTGAAGGAGGTTTTTCCCCCAAACAACAGTATCCCTGCTTCATTACTCTCCATGCATTATTTACATCAGTCCAGTAGAGGGAGCCAGAGCACAAACTTTTTTGACTCTCTTAGAGACATTCTTTTCTGTTTTTCATAAACTAATATACACACAGCATTGTACTCCTTCATATTCCGGTATATATTGGAGACAGAAAGATGTCCAAAAACAAATACAAAAGCTGGGAATAATACCTTATTTACATGAAAATTTGGGGGAAATATATTTTCAGTCGAGATGAGCAACGACCATTAACTGGTACTTTACAGGTTTTTCCATTTTATCAAAATGAAACACTTTTTTTTACAAGGGGATTTAAGGGAAATACACGTCAGGTGAGTGATTTTAGAAATAGTATGGTTTTAACTTCAAACAACCATTAAAAAAAACAAACAAAATGCAAATCAGAAAGTCTTTGGAATTAAAAAAAATATATTATTATTATTATTATTATTATTATTATTATTATTATTATTACTCTTTATTGCTGACTAATAATTTCTGTTACAGCAGAAAGGGTTCCTAACACTATAGAAATACTAATCTCTATAGTGTCATTTTCTTATAGATTACTTTATTCTAAATAGCGTTTTTTCTGCCATTCTACTAGGAACAGAATCAACTCACAGTGCAAATGATATCTCAGTAGCATTTAAGAGTCGAACAAAAATATTCAAGTAAATGAATCTGATATTTTTTTTCAAGATAAACACACATATTATTCCTAGAAATCGACTTTTGAACATTATGAATTGTGATCATTTAATATTGCAGTGTTTACACCGAATTTGTTTCATGCGATCTTGTGCACGCATGCGCGGTAAAGACCACATGTGCACGCATGCGCGGTAAAGACTTTGATACTTTCAGCCTCCTTATGGGAAAGAGGTAATGTTTTATTACCGCGCATGCGTGCACATGTGGTCTTGTGCACGCATGCGCGGTAAAGACTTTTATACTTTCAGCCTTTCCCATAAGGAGGCGCCACAGTGAACCATCTGTTTCAGCCTAACTCTATTCTCCTCATCTTACTCATGTCCTCTTTTAACACATACGTATCTCTTCTATTTCGTTCCTCTTAACCTCTTATCTGGCAGCTCCATCTCCAGCATCCTTCTACCAATATAAACATCTCCTTCCTCTGTACATGTCCAAACCATCTAAATCTAGTCTCTCTGGCCTTGTTCTCAAAACAGCCAACCTCAGCTGTCCCTCTGATGTGCTGGTTCTTAATCCTGTCCATCCTCATCACTCCTAAAGAGAACCTCAACATCCTCGTCTCTGCTACCTCCATCTCTGCCTCATATCTTTTCCTCACTGCTACAGCCTCTAACCCTTACAGCAGAGCTGCTCTCACTACTGTCTTCTACACCTTTCCTCTTATTCTTGCTGACACACTTCTATCACACAACACTCTTGACACTTTCCTCCACCCACTATAGTAGCACTCCGTCTCACTCTATTGGCCGATGTACGTATTATACAGGTTGCTCATGTCTAATTATGGTATTGTTGCAGTGCCTGTTTCTGCTACGCTGTCTGGTTGCTCTACAGAATATTTTGATGTACTGTATGCACAATGACATGACACAAAAACTAATTTTTTAAGTCTTAATTAAAGTCATTTTTCATTCTTAAGTCTAAATCCCATCATTGGTTTTACATTTTAATCCTGTAACAAAACGCTGATTGACAGGAAAGAGCATTTTGTCTTTAACAATCTCTCCATTAATACCACTGAAAAAGCTCATACATATCAAATATACACAATACAGCTGTTATACTGGAGTAAAACACAGTTTCACTTAAAAAAAAAAAAGGTGGAACAAAAAATGATCAAGTTAAATAGCATCTAGATTTCAGATTTTGAAAAATCAGAATATTTTCACGTATTAAACGATTTAAGATATTTCTGATTAGTACAAATAATGTGAACATTTATATAGAAATGCTAAAAAATACTTTATGCCATCATCTCAACAAATACGTTACTTACGTAGGAAAAAAACACTTTGTTAACTCGATTTGTTTCATTTATTTCTGGTGGGGGCACGGTGGCTTAGTGGTTAGCACGTTCGCCTCACACCTCCAGGGTTGGGGTTTCGATTCCCGCCTCCGCCTTGTGTGTGTGGAGTTTGCATGTTCTCCCCGTGCCTCGGGGGTTTCCTCCAGGTACTCCGGTTTCCTCCCCCGGTCCAAAGACATGCATGGTAGGTTGATTGGCATCTCTGGAAAATTGTCCGCAGTGTGTGAGTGAATGAGAGTGTGTGTGTGTGTGTGTCCTGCGATGGGTTGGCACTCCGTCCAGGGTGTATCCTGCCTTGATGCCCGATGACGCCTGAGATAGGCACAGGCTCCCCGTGACCCAAGAAGTTCGGACAAGTGGTAGAAAATGAATGAATGAATTTCTGGTCCGGAAATGTTTGTTTATAACTGAATTAGCAACATGACGATCTTTTTTAGACACGCCCCAATGGCCCTTCACATCCTCTTCACTCATTATTAGAAGTCGCATATTTATTGGGTTATAACCTGGCTTTTAAGTAGTTCAAAACACAAATACACCTGAAAACGAGGTCATCACAGCCCTTGTTATTGGTAACTCTGGTTAGTTAGCATGCAGTGATTTAACTCTAGTTTTGGGGTGGTTTGTGTACATTGTGTGCATTTAACTCCTTTCAACTCCACCCATTTAACTGACTTGTTTTCTACCCATCTTACCTAATGCACCTTTAAGCACCTCTTGCTAATCGTACTTAATCGCACCATTCACATACAAAAGCGGTGGTTACTGTAACTATTACTTAATGTTTTATTCCAGTATCTCAGCTTGATCTCATCTGTCTGGGGAAAACTAGAGAAGTACACAGTCATGGACATTTCCTCTAAATAGTGTAAATATGGTTTGTACATTTATTTTACAATCAGGAAACAGGAAACGGACCTGTAAACTCAGAGTCTAACGATGAGTCAGAATGATACAGCAATACAGTATGTAGAATGCATTACAACCTCAGACCTTACAGTCTATAACAATTAAGCTGATTATGAAACTGCAGGTTCTCATTTCTCTCTTCCACCTGAAACAGTCCTAATAGTAGAACCAAGACATAGACACTGCAATCAGCTGATCACTCTAATCCAACTTCTCACAGTAAATGATCACAAAAATACTCTCTGAGTTATAAATAATTACAGCATTCACTCTGGTGACTCAGACATGGATACCCTCTTCTCAAACAGTAATCTTTCCATCATTAATAGAGAAAGTCTGCTAGGATTGCTCTGAGGCTGATCTCTTGCTCTTTGTAGGCATGATGAGAGGTGGTGGCTCGATGTTCAGCTCCTTTCGGAGCTCCTCCAGGTTCTGATCCCAGCGGCGCTCGTAGAAAACGCTCAACATGCAGCGTGCGCGACTGCCGTTTCGCAAAGCCCACGGCCCGAGAGACCTCACCAGCTTCTGCGTGCGACTGAGTCAGAGACAGAACAAATGGGTCAGGATTAAGGTTAGTTTTATATCTACAGCGTTTGAATGATGGCTGCCAAGTGTATCTTTGGGCTCAGCTTTAAGAGATAACGCTATGTCAGCAGCGGACTAATCAAATTTAGCGGTCTTAGCCCAAATTCTTGAGTTCGATTCACATCCCATTCAATGTTCAAGTGTTTAACAAACCTTTTAGGTATGAACACACCTACACACAGGTTCTACATAGAAATTTTCTAGATCA
Organism: Tachysurus fulvidraco; assembly: GCF_022655615.1. Taxonomy (NCBI): domain Eukaryota; kingdom Metazoa; phylum Chordata; class Actinopteri; order Siluriformes; family Bagridae; genus Tachysurus; species Tachysurus fulvidraco. The sequence continues at coordinate 4,310,490 of NC_062543.1, read as the reverse complement.
CTAGTCTAGGTAGAGTAAAACCATCTGAGATGCTGCTGATGGGAAATATTAAAAGATGGGGTGTGGTGTGATGATGCCATAAACTGAAAGTTTATTATTTACCTATAACAATGTGTCCTGATGTGTTCGTTCCTCATTGACCTCAGCAATCCGTTAACGTTTACAACTTCAGTTTATATTGTTATACAGTTTATATTGACATGTGGAACTTGGAACAAGAGAATATAAAGTTAGCTTCCTTTTTTTTTCACCAGCCTCTTCTCCTGCAGTTAATAACTAGATTTGTAAAGTTCGTCGCAACAAACTTTTAAGTATTCGCAAGGGCCGGTGCTTTTTGGAGGCAAGTGGACATAAAACTTGTGAAACCTAGTGGAGCGCTAGGGTGACAAAACATTTGGAGGCAAGTGGAGACGAGCATGTGACGTCACCCGAATACCTGTGACACAATTCCCCTCCTTGGACTGAGTGTTTTGATATGCCACATGTCCATGTTGTGCTAATGTTTTTTGTTTTCACATGACATCACATGACATCACGTGACATCATCAGAATACCCGCGAGGCAGTTCCCATTATTATGCTGAGTGTTTTGATATGTCACATGTCCATGTTGTAAAAAGTTTTTTGATTTTGCCTATTTTGGGCTGCGGTAAAACCAAAAGGCCAGACGGTACACCGATTTAAAACTTTGTCCAGAGTATCACCCTAAAGGAGCTGTCCGAGTTTGGTGTAGATAGTTCGAAAGATTGCCGAGTTATAAACCTCCAAAGGGTGTCTATGGGAAAAAAGGAAATTTGAGACCCGGTACCGTTAGTACCGGAACTTGGATTGCTTAGAAAAGTACGAGCAAGAAACTTCAGACCGGGGTCTACAACATATCCGAATTGGTTCATGTGGCTCGAAAGCCCTAGGAGGAGTTACTCTTGATAAATTTTAGTCTAAGCTTAAATAGGAAAACAGAATGTTGGCTTCTACAAAGCGACATAAATAATATATAAAAAATGTTTTTCAAATGACTACCACTGTTGGCTGCTTCTGTTAAATAAACTTCTCTGCACAAAACCTCACCATATCAAAGGCAATGAAATTCAACCTCAAAATGTTAAAACCTCATTATTTTTGGCTCAGAATATTGTTGACCTTCTGCCATACGAGTCCTTGTGAGTGAGAGACGATGACGCGATAGAACAAGCACGTCGATATAAGTCTGTGATTCGAATTATGGCGCTATTGTCAGGGATCCACACCATCTGAATTTGGTGTATGTGTAAACAGCAAAGCTGTTCACAAAGGAAGCCAGTTCATTAACAATGACTGACTATAACGGTTGTTGTTTATTGTAAACATATATAAAACTACCTGAGAAATTTCCAGAGGAAGGACAGACAATAATGTAATGACTCAATAGACTATTCTTAACTGACTATTCTGCCAATTTCCCAAATCTACTGAAGTACAACAGTTCTCAGTTCTTTCTATTGTTTCTCGACTGACAGTAAATGTCTTACATATAACAGAAAACAATTATATTCCATTATATATAAACTATTCATCGAAATTTCAATTCCTACATTTGGTTCTTCAATTCATTTATTTCTTCTTTATTTGAGGCTCCACTCAAAGTCCATTTATGGTTAACTTATAAAAAAAACAAAACCTTTGGCTTGTGTGATATAACAATGTTTTGCTGATCATTAAAAAATGAAACACTATAACTGATGACAATTTGCTGAGGTATAAGCCTGGGGAACCCCCCCCCCCTTTTTGTATAACATCATGGTCTGTTGTGTTTCATTCATTACTTATCATCTAGACAATCACAATCTTATTATTATTAATACAAAAGCTGTCAACCTTCATGCATTTTGCATAACAATACAAAACAATTTACAAAAGATGCTAACACGAATTACCAATCACAAACACACTAGAACAGCAGTCTGTCTTTCTCTGATGTTAATTGAATGTCTGGAAAGCTCTGTGCTGTCACCTTGCTCTGAGGGTTTTAGGGACTTTTGGTGTTTTCACTTACAGCTGGCGGCATGACGCTTACCTCTTTGATAGCCGGAGTGGACCAAGGACAGCTCCCATAATGCACATGGGCAGACCCGTCTGAACAGCCTCGAACCATTTAACAGCTACTTCTCCTACAATAGGGGACTCCTATTAATAAACTAATATACAAAATTAAACATGATCTTAGTACGTAACCCCTCGTAGCTAACCCCTCTGTTTGACACCTAGAACCTTATTACAGGGTCCATGTGTAATATATTCAGAAGCAATAAACAATTCCAAGAACCATAAAGACTGGCCAACTCACCAAGCATATTAGTAGGCATTCCTAGTATTGTATGTAATAAATCATGTACTTCTCGATAGCGCTGCATGACATACGCTAGCTCTTCGTCATCAACGAATTTAACATCTGCACGTGTGTCTGGTGTCACGTTCTGCAAAAGAAGAATACAATTCATTTCCAGTTCACGAAATGCATCCAAAATATATTAAAAAATGGCCACAGCATCATATTAGCTCATTCACATTATCCTCCAGAAAACGCAGATATTCCCTCCCCAGTGAGCCAGCTGGAAGTGTTGACATCCGTGAAAGGTCCAATGTTGACAGGCGTATCCTCGGTCGCTCCCTGGGGAAATTTTAACCAATGATTCAATAATAAATAAGGAACTAACTCCAATTTAATGGTTATACGGTATGTATGGATAGGTGAATTTGATATATTAGGCCTAACAACTCACTACGTTGTGTGTAAATGTCTGAGAAACTCTTCAGACAGACATTTAATATGAGTTAAAGAGAGAATACTGAAAGTTAACCTACGTTAGAATGGTGTGACCTTCAGGGTCGATACTCATCCTGTGCTTTAGTTTTAACAACGCGAGATGTCCTGTAGTTTCACCCAGCACTGCCACCATGTCTGTGTGAACATAAAATAAATAATAAATAATTTTGCTAACATGAATAGAACATACTTTCCATACTTTTTTTAAAGACATACTTTGTCTGTTTAATCCAAACATTTTCCTCTGGCATTCTGAGCAGGGCTTTATGATGACCACACTGATACTTCCACTTTGTTATCTTTGAACCAACTTTAGAGGTGTGTTTAGGATCACTGTTGTGCCATGATTCCATCTACCATCCAACATCTACTTTCCCCTGCAACGTGATGCTACCACCCCCATGCTTTACACCACGGGTGTCAAACTCAAATTCACAGTGGGCCAAATTATAAAACTGAGATAAAGTCACGGGCCAAACAATATTTATTGAAAAATTAACTGCAACCGATATGTAATGTTCAACCTTTTTCATATGGAAACAAACTTTAGTTTTGCTTAGATCCAGGATTTGGAACAACCAGAGCTTGATATTACAAACACATCAGAAATTAAATTTGAAATAAAAGACACATCAGTGGTGTTCATTTCATAAACTTTGACCATACACTTTTTGACAAACTCTCCCTCATTAAAGGGCCGGACAGATTTACAGCCTTTACAGCAGCTTCACTTTTTGATTTTGCTTTCATGAACATAGTCTGCCGGGAAACCAGACTTTTTTTCATCTCCTCCGAGTTCTGGAGCTTCTGTTTTACGTCCAGGTCCTTATACTCCTCATAATGTTTAGTTTCATAGTGTCTTCTTATGTTATATTCTTTCGTTACAGACACGTTAGCTCCTTCAGCACACAAGACAAACAGGTCTGTCCTTTATATTCGTGAACAGATAATCTGCCTCCCACCTGCCTTGAAAGCTCCTATTGTTCAACTTGCCCGATGTGACTGTTGCATGGATGTTAACGACTGTCAACAGAGAATGAGGGGCGCTTGCTGTTCGTGACTACGCGTCAATACAGTGGCAAGGCATTCTGGGATTTGTAGTATTAGCGGAGCATGCAGCTAGCCAGCTGTAATGCACTTTTGATATGATCTCGCGGGCCAAATATAATTACACCGTGGGCCAAATTTGAGTTTGACACCCCTGCTTTACACTCCTTTTTCTTCATACATAGCTTTGATCATTTTGATTTTAAAGTAGAATTATGGTTTAAACTAACCAGAGAACACATAAAATGCTAGATGCAATCTTCTGTCTGACTTTTTATTTTGGACTTGCAATACTGACTAGGTTTAGCTCCACCTCTAGAAATGCCTGTTGATCTTAATACATTAATACTCAATACAATGACAAATGTTTTTCTTTCTCAGCCTTTCATAGCCTGAATTTCCCCTCATTGTAATTAATTACATACATTATAAGACTAATGCAAAACAACAAGTGAAAAAGTCATTTTCCCATGCTGATATATAAAACAAAAATGTAGAATATGTGGTTATAAGGTCAAATACCAGATGTTTCTGATAACAATGAAGGATGACTTGTTGAATTTTTGAAGTGCTTTAGGGGTGTGTCTTTTAACACTGGGTCATTTATGAAATTTTGATTGAGATTAAATAAATTTCCCTTTGGTTGAGGGGAAAGTTCAAACTTTTCTGCATATAGATTGTTGTCATGTAAAGTCATCTGTTGAAATGAAATGTCTGAAGTGGTAATGTAACGTCACTGATCTGGAACCTCACCATGTCTATAAGGGTTTTGAAGAGCAGCGACTCCAGACCCCACGGCCAGGAGGGCTTTTTGAATGCCATTTGTCTGGATATGACCCGGATACGATCGGCCGTAGAGGGCTGAATCCGGGATAAACGTATGCTGCTTCCTGATCAACACTAAAACAGGGAGATTTTTACATTAGAATTCAAGAATCAGGTTATATAACTGATAACCATTTGCAAACGACTCTGGTGGTAATTTGTGAGGTTTTGTTTGTGAGATACTGAGGCATCTACAAGCTTTATACAACAAAATCACCACAAACAAAACAACAAATAAATAAGTGGTAACTTATACACATGAAACATTTACACATTTACACATTTATCTTTTTTAAACGTCATGACAATCACATTATGCAAGACTCTTCTGTAATTCTGTAACTACATGTATACGGTTGACATCATCACATCCAAATATATAAACCTCACAGTTAGCTACTGAATATATTATATACGTACGTGTGTGTTTGTTTGTTTGTGTGTGTGTGTGTGTGTGTGTGTGTGTGTGTGTGTGTGTGTGTGTGTGTATAAAATATAATATACCATTATATAAGAAAATATACCATTAATGTTTGATTAAATGACGTACAGCGTTCGGAAAATTTCAAAATAAAAGTAACAGAATTGTAACGGGGTGTAAATAAATTGTAGTGTATATGAGGCTGTGTATATACGACGAATTAAATTAAATAAATACGAATAAATAATAAATAGTAGAATTATTTATTTGACTGAGAGAACAATATGATGAGAAAATCCAATCCCATTCTTAAACCCTAGTACACTCTACAGTAAAAGAAACTAAATAAAATACATGTACATAGATGTATGTATATAAATAAATAAACAAACAAACAAACACACTCACTCAATCCTACTCACTCACAAAACTACTGATAGATGATTAAGCACATCTATATAGACACATCTATATAAGAGCAAGCCTCTCACCTTCACTGTACGCCCATTTGCTAGTACGACACAGCCTAGCAAACCCCATCCTGACTCGTATAAATCGAGTCTTGCCTGCAGAATTGGGTGAGTGTTTTTAAGGAGCTTCTTAGTAGCTTTTCGTTTTTTTACTTTCTGTTCCAGTGAACTTGCCGTATTCAGAGCTTTTTAGCACTATAGTTAGCAAGCATGAAGTCGCCCTTGCGTGCGTGGCACTGCGAGGTTGTTAGCACTTTAGCGTTCTTGTTGTTTTATTGCTGGTTGTTTTGTCTTCAACGAAAATCCAGGCCATTCTGGTGTGTTTCATCCTGATCCTGTACTGTTTGCTATATAACAGACCTAATCATGGAGTGGTCTTGTCTTTTGACTTATTACTTATATCCTGTGTGGACGATTAGTTAAATGTTTGTTTGCGTTTAGTTTAAAGGACAGCAGGAATTTTAACAAGCGTTAGCAAACGTAGCCATGTTTACAACTGTCTGCAGTTTGTGTTCATATTCATCATATACGTTTTCTGCTATATTATGTAGAGACTTTTTTTTATGGCTAATGCAAATGTACATTATATAAATTCTGAGGCGTTTGCTAAAGTGCTAACTGTTGTTTTTGGAGCATTCTTTCAATCTTGTTCTGTAACTAATAAATGGTAATAAGAGAAAATCTTAAGACCATATTGTGCTTTTGTTTTTTGTCTGTCCTGTAACATAAATTCACTTTTTACAATGTAAAGTTGTTCCTGAAGCTTTTAACCTTAACATTCATTTGAAACACACACACTTTAATTCCAGGTGCAACTGGATGGTTAAGTCTGTGTTTATAACAACACAAGCTAAACTGATTATTATCACTAAGCTACATGGGGGTGGAAAATGACCTAAACTACATCAGTGTTCATTTATCATCTTTTTTTTTGGTAATTGCATCTTTACAACCATGTTACACCCCCATGTGCTTTATTCCTCTTATATCACAGCAGTTTGCCTACAGTCATAACTTTAATAACACTGAATAACTTTCTAGGTATACTTCATGCTGGAGAATATCAGTAGTATGTGTATAGTGGTTACAAAAAAATAAATTTATCTCTTGAAGAAAATGCAGCTTTTTATATGAAACTAATAATTCTATACAAATAATAGCTACTGAAACACAGCAGGCCAGAAGTTCACCTCCATAACCTCAAAGGTTAAGATGTTGAGTAATCATTTACACAACAATATTTGATATTTGTATTATTCATGCTTGTTCATCTTTGCATAGGGTGTACATTATTTAGCAAAAGATAAATGTTGACTAAATTGTATACTAGTGCATGTTCAACTTGAAGTTAAGTTGTAACACCTCTTTACTTTATCCTGTTTGTCTCTGTCATATTGCTGGGCAACCATTTGTTTGTTAAATGAGAATTCTGTGGGTTTCTAGCAACGAGAATCATAAACCTGATGATGGTGCTGAGGGTAATTTCAGCAATGACCCAAATGAAAGGACATATAGATAAAAATACTTTACAACGTTGAACGGTTTAAAAACAAAACAAAACCAAAAACCAAACCCACAACAAAAAAACTTGCCAAGTGGAAGCAGAAAACATGTTATTGTTTTATAATGAAATAAAACTAGTTCTTCCTGTTTTTGTTTTTCAGAACATAAAAGGTTCTTAAGAGCAAATGCAAACTAGCATTTATCTTGCTTGCAAAGGCATGCAATTCATTCATGCTAATTAAAGACACTTTTAATGTAGCTAGTGAGCAAGTACTGACTTGGTACATCAAAGGCTCTCTATGACAAATACATGCAAAGGATTGTGGGAGGTCATTCCACAACAAAGTAAACCTGCGATTCATAAATCCCACCGCTGCATAAATCCCACCGCTGTTACTCAGAAGCAGAGGTTCTGTTCTTGCTCATACGGTTAGCCTGAAGAAGGTTATGACATGAAATCTCAGCATAAATGCACCCCCTCAATAATACAATTGGGGTTGTTTTTAAATTAGAGGTACTGACCCCTGCAACCCATAGAGGTAAAATATAATGTGTGTGCACTTGGGTTAATAGTTCTGGATCACAACAGCAAGCACAATTGTAAGTTAAAGGCATACATTAGCACACTACATAAGTTAAAGCATTTTTCAGTAGCTTTCAAAATTTCTGAAACGTGCAACAGTGATCTACGGTGCCTGAGAAAGGAGATACAGAAGCCGGGCATTTTAACCGACTTTGGAGCTCTGTTTCCCGTTAAAACGACATCTCATGTTCTGCTGGAAAGCTCTTTGTTTCAATCGATCGTTTCTACATTTCAGTTAAGAGACTTTTTGCACCACTGACACTAACCAATTGCAGCAAACTCTCAGATCATGTACGCGGAAGAGGGCAGACAGACCGCTGCTCAAAGTGATTAGCTGGCTTCGCAAGTGTTGGTAGGAAGCACATGCTAGCCTTTATCCTCCCTGGGTTAACAGCTATTGTATGATGGCAGCAAGCTGGACGTTGGACGGCAATTAGCCGAGATAAAACAAGGACAACTTTTATAATTGTGTCATTATTTAACAAAACAGAAAAGTAGAATCATTGGAATGAGAGCTTTGGTTAAGAATATGTGGCATTTTTGGAAGGAGTCTCCAGTGTCTGCACATTTTAATAGTGAACAGTGAAGTGACATACGGCTAAGTACGGTGACCCATACTCAGAATTTGTTCTCCTCATTTAACCCATCCAAAGTGCACACACACACACAGCAATGAACACACACCCGGAGCAGTGTTCCTCTTGTTCTTACACCACTGTAACCACTCTGATTCCTGTAACTTATTTTCTTTGAGAGCTTTTATAGCGGTTATAAAATTTCTGACAACCATTTACCGTATGCAACAATAAACAGAATTTGTGAAACTTGCATGTGATTCTTGAAAGCAGTGGTGACTCAAGTGATTAAGGCGCTGGGCTGTTGCTTGAACTATTGGGGTTCAAGCCCGAGCACCTTCAAGCTGGTCCTGTTGGGCCCTTAAGCAAGGCCCCTAATTCTCCCTGCTCCAGTAGTGCTGTATCATGGCTGTCCTTGCACTCTGACCCCAAGCTCCAAAGTTGGGATATGTAAAGAAAGAATTTCACTATGCTGTAAATTATGTGACCAAATAAAGGCTTCTATTCATGAATTAAGTTTTAAATGGCAAATTGCTGTGGTATAAAAGGAATCCAGTAAATTGTTACTCATCCCAGAAGGAAATCGTTTTCCCATGCTCTCTCTTTCTCTTTCTCTCTCTCTCCCTCTGCTTTTAATAGCACACTTTGTCATGTTTCTTTACCCATGCATCACTTCTGCTACTATGGCTTTCGGTTCCCTAGCATCAGAAGTACAATTAGTAACCAGATGGTAACTTGTCACCTGCCAGGAATATTTCCTACTCTTCTATTTTAGGGACTTTACCTTCAGCTAAGTGAATTGGAACAATCTTCGGATACCAGAGGATTGTCCGTTATGCAGTATTGTTTCGCGTGCTATCATTGCCCTCTCCTGTTGGTTTTCTCTCTTGTGGGGGAAATCCCAATGAAAAATAAGGTCATAAACCCTTTCCAGAAGACATGAGTTATGTAAGATTAGCCTGGGAAGCCTAAGGATGTGAATTTTTCTGTAAGGCAGTGTAATATGATGCGTTTCCTTTTCAGGACATAAGGTATAAAGAAATAAGGTTTTATTATAGAAACCCTTTATTAGTACTACTTACAGAAATAGACACAACAGACACAAAAATATTACTTTCGATTTGGTGTCACGAAATCTGTCTTTAGCTAGTTTTGCTATCTAGCTAATTTTCACGCGTTTTCAGTGGGGTTAGCTCGCCGTTCAAGATGGTCATGCAAGATTCAAAGCGAATCTGGATTTCATGGAAATCCGATTTTCCTATGAAACTAGTTCCTCTGTGCACTTACGGGTCATCATGGGAACCGGGTGAGGACATGTCTTTCCAGGAACCGCTTGATTCTTTGTTATAGCAACATCGCTGGAGAAAACCCTCTATTGTGTAAATTTAAAACACACCTCATTTCTCATTATTTTCCTTATTCCTCGTTCTTTTTAAGGGAAATTCTTCTATTTGTCAATTTCGTGTGTGGACTTAACAAAGGAAATCCACTTTATTTATTTTTGTTCCTGTTTTCTGTTTCTCATTAGCATTGAGGGTAAATGGAAGGGAATGGCACGTCCATCTTTGCCTTCTTCGATGGACTCAACGTTACCAGGTATATCCCGGCAGGTCCTGTCCGTGTCCATGGAACTTAAATATCAGTGTCAAAAGTGCAAGGACGTTCTGAGGAAACCTTTCCAGGCGCAGTGTGGACATCGTTTCTGCGTGTTCTGTTTTAAACAACTCACCAGGTAATTGGAGCCGCTCCCGGCTTCCTTCTTGACTTTTTTTTTTTTCCATTTCCCATCCACGTTTCCTTCGCCTACATGGAGACAAACATCTACTTCAGCTTGGGCTGTAACCGAACATGTCATAATGACCGTGGTTATCTTTGAACTGTCAACGTGGACACTATTCAATGCCGGACACTATCCGTTGTTGCAGTGGATCGGAATTTGAGCAAAGCCGAAACTGGGAACCAAACGAACTTCTGTTTTTAGAGAAAAAAAAAAAAAAACGTTTTTAACTTCTGCCTTCATACTTGTTTAGTACTATAATGAGTGTTTTTTCTCTTTGTCTTTGGTGTTCCTCATAGTGATGTCTTTTTAAGGCTATTTTGTGATTGTGGTGCAAACAGATTGGATCATTTATTAGAATTTTTAGAACCTTCAGCACAAGCAGTAATCTGCAGTGCACATAAAAATAAAGGGTGGGGTTAAAGCGGTTAAATATTTATAATGAGAGAGACTTCTAGCTCACATCTTCGTCTTGTAATCCGAGCACTTTAATACTTTTTGTAGACCGAATTCATTTCTATAATTACGTATTTGCCTTTGGGGGCTGTAGTCCACAAGAACGCATGCGTGCCGACTTAAATGATGTCTTTCATCAAAACAAGTCTGCATGGGCTGTGCAAGCTTATTTTAATAGAGAAATTAGGTTGGGAAAACACCGCTGTTTTCATTACGCCTTGAAACAAAATATAGAGCGGGAACAGGAAAACTTTTTCATGCCGAGTCTGCGCCAGTGTTCTACATTCTGCAAAATCTGCATGTGCATGCACAAAAACAGTGGGTTTCTGTGTTAAACGTTTGCGGTTTGTGCATTTAAAGTGTATTTGGTACCTTTTTTTTTAAAGATGTGAATGCTTGTACTCAGACTCTCTTCCCTGGTATCGTTCCCAGCTCTGGCCCAATTCCTTGTGAAGCTTGTCGTGATGAAGGGATCTTTGAAGAAGAGCTCTCAATGCTCAACTTTTCTGTCGTAAGTGACCAGTTCCTTGTCTTTCAGTAGTGAAAAGCTTTCTGTTTTCCCTGTTATACCATAAAACTCCCTGCCTGTGCAAGGGTCGATGCACTGAATGAAGCAGGAAATACACCCACAAAGAAAAAGAATAAAGTGCCAGGAATCTCGATATAAACCTTTTTTTTTTTTTTTTTTTTTTTCCTTCCTTTTCCTTTTCCCCCCCGAAGGCTTTTCCAGACAATGCAGCACGAAGAGAAATCGACAGTTTGCCTGCCAAATGCCCTAATGACGGCTGTTCCTGGGCAGGAACTCTGAAAGATTACGAGGTAAATCTAATGAACAAAAAATTCTCTGTGAAACTAGATAACCCCTGTGGGTGTGCTGTGTAGTCAGAATAGTAGAATGTGGGTAGAGTACGTTTTTATTAAGGGCCTAGTGTCTGGTCTGTTAAATGAGTTGTGCGAGCTGTGGAAAGTACCAAACTCTTAGTCAACATGTGGAAAGTACCTCTCTCACACACACACGCGCACACACGCACACACACACAGAGACTAAGTAACTTGGGAAAGCAAATCTCTTGATAACTACAGCATGACTTCAAAATCAGCCTAATTAAAAACAGAAGGAGCAAAATAAAACATTCTGTACGTGATTGCTATGTCTATATATACAGGAAATACCAGAAGAGTTTGTATATAGATTAAAGCATGAGTGAGAACATGACTAATGTGGGTGTATTGGTTTTGACTCCGAGCTTAACTCATTTGGTTTTGTCCTTTCGCATGCATTCTCATTGTACACATTAACAGGTATGTACTGAGTAACTCTATACTCATACTCATCAGTCAGCGTGGGATAGGAAGGTACTTTCAACTGATATCGAAGATTACAAATAAAGATTGTGAACTTTCCTACAGCTATGTTGACCATGAATGGTCTCATTTGTGTGGGCTTGGTGTAAATTTGTTTAGAATTTGTATATGGAAATGTTTTTTCCTTTTGCCTTTTTTTTTTTTTTTTACACTTGTAGTTAAGCATGCCCCAGCATGTCTTGATACTGCAATACAATTGCAAAATGCACTTTCAACAGAGTTCTTGCTAAGCATTAACCTTTAACCACACACACACACCCACACACACACACACACCCATTTACACCCATATGAAACTGATTAACCAGAGACACCAGACCTACAAGCTTGTGCTCTTTAACCTGCTCTGCTGTTGATCTGCTGTTGTGTGGTTATTAAAGTACGTTTGTTGATTCAAGCACCGTTTATTTGAACGGCTTTCAATGCCAAACACGAACGTTTAACTGAATCCCTTTCTTCCTGTTTGTTTTTGGGAGTTGCTCGGGAGTGACCAGTAATTCAGACTGGTTTCAGACAGACCCTCCCAATGGTTGGACTTTGATGACTCGGTCTGTGTCTTTTCATGAGATTCCTACGAGAATAAAGTCACAGAATTCTTGAAAAGATCATAAAAGAGCAAGTTTGTGACAACTCAGGAAAACGTTAAATGAAACCGCTGTGAATCAGCAGATAGAAACTATCACATGGCCTTAGTCAGAAACGCTGTCTGGCGCTTCGTCAGCTAATAAAATGCTTAGATGTGTTCTTGGGCTCTGGATAGCTTGTGCAGTTTCTACTATGATGTAAGAAGGAGAGTTAAGAAAATACTCCATCGTTTGCATGAACTTCTGAAGAAAAGCAACCAGGCGGATGAGCTGCATTCCAGGCATTCTTTTTACAGGCATAGTGTCAGAACCGTGAAGCCCATCTTTACCCCGTGGACCACGCTAGTCGTTCTAGTGTTTGGTCTCAATACACCGTGCATGCCGGAGATCATGCACAACTAATGCTACGTTAATTTTCTACCTCTGCATGTTTGAAGTGCGATGTAGGAGAGACACGAATGCTTAGTTACAGGACTCATTGATCCGGTTCTGTTTCAGTGAACAACCTTTTGGCCCGAAAATGTAGCATAGCAACAATAGCGGAGTAGTGTTAGCAACAAGCCAGCTAACCAATAATGTTGATGATGGACAAATGGAAGAAGAATAGAACAGGGCATGAAAGCCTTTATTATCGCCACATATACATTACAACACAGTGGAATTCTTTTCTTCACATACCCCAACTGAGGAGGTTGAGGTCAGAGTGCAGGGGCAGCTATGATACAACGCCCCTGGAGCTTGCTCAAGGGCCCAGCAGTGGCAGCTTGGCTGTGCTGGGCCTTGAACCCTGATCCTCCCATCAACAACCCAGAGCCTTAACCAGTTGAGCCACCACTGCCCCCAAAATTGCTGCCGCAGTTTACGGAAGAAACGACCGCTACTGGACTCGAACCCTCTACCTTTGTCTCCAAAGTCAGACGCCTTATCCATTAGGCCAACTTGAAATATTGATCACAGTTTTAAGAAGGTTTTTTTGTTTTGTGAAGTTTGTAGTTTTGTGCAAAAGCTTTGCTAACAAACCAAACACAAATTAGTACTGTTTAAGCCATCATTTATATTGGTATTGATATAACAATATCACAACGCACAGTATAGCCCATGATCAATCAAAGAAAAAACGTTGGCTCGACTATTGAGTCTGAATTAATACGATGACCTGGACTGCATAATCATGAGCATCAGTGAGCTCATGGATGTGGAAGAGGGCAGATAGTTCTTTCCTTAGAGCGTGTTACACCGAGCCATGATGTCGCGCGTGTCCAGATAGACGTCCCGGTTGGCTTCACGTGTCCTGCAGGCTAATCATTTTCATTTCAGTTGCTGATTTGAATATTTTGTTGTATGAAAGTCTCCCGAACCAAAATGGTTTTGATCTCTTTAACCAAAATAATGTTTGCGTGCAGGTCAGAAGCTTCAGTTAATGTTCACATAAAACATGAGAGTGAGGAAAACCTGTGATTTTTTTTTTTTAACTGCCGCATAGTTCGTTGATGCCAGATGGGCTGGTTTGTGTGTTTCAGTAACTGCTGACTTCCTGAGAGGAGTTTGTCCTTAACATATCCTGTTTTATTTTTTCAGGGTCAGCACGAAGGCCGATGTGAATTCGAGCGTGTCAAGTGTGACGCGTGTCAAGTCATCATCCTTCTCAGTGAGCGAGAGCGGCACAACGAGAGAGAGTGTGAAGCCCGTAACCTTAACTGCAAATACTGCAAAGTTTCCTTCAGCTTTAAAGATATCAAGGTGAGCAGCGAATGTCTGCTGATGTAAAAAAAAAACAAACAAACTGAAATGTGGGGAAGTATACGTAAACTACTGAGAAAGAGCTCTGACTGGAGACGTGTACACATCACCATATTTCCTTTAACCTTATCTCTTAGGAACTCTCATGTAGCTTATCAAATTACCAAGAATGTTACATAAACAGGATGTTTGTCAAGTAGAAACTTTCCCCAATAGTTTTTCTGAAAAAAGGACGATGCAATCAGTGGTTTACTTGATTAGTGTCTGAAGGGTTTTTTTTTTTTTTACTAAAAACTTTCATAGGAAGTAGATGATCTGTACATTTATTACGTATTTATTTATTTATTTTAACTAATGTTCTCTGGTATCCATTTCAGGCTCATGATGAGATCTGTTTAAAATTCCCAATGCAATGCAAAGATTGTGGTAAAAAGAAGATCCCCAGAGAAAAGGTTAGTATAACTTTCGACCATTTTGTTGTTTTTGGCCTTCTGAAAAGTCACATGCGCTCGCCAAGCTGCGTGCTAAAGTACAGGATGTGAAAGAACACAATGTTCACAGCTGTCATCTGACCCAGTGTCCGTAAACAAAGCACGCTGTGTAACACGATACACTAGTGCACGTAACATTTATACTTGCACCAAGAACAATCCTACACACTTTTTGTTTATAGCTTCGTATATAAATATAGATATTTTTAGACCTTCTGAATCTATTCTTTGTGTGTTTTTCTTTCTTTTTTCTACAGTTTCAAGAGCATAGCAAATCCTGTGCCAAGTCTAAGATGGCCTGTCAGTACAGCGAGATAGGCTGCAGAGCTGTGGTGCGTGTGAACAATCAAGCATTCATGCAGACATCCGACAGTCTACCATTATCTAATCTAATCAGCTCACTAGCACACATTCCTTCCATTCTTATTTCCATTTTCTCTTCGTCTGAAAAGGCTCAGCATGCTCCGGAATGTTCTAGAGGTTTTTTTTCCGTGGTTTAGAACCACACTCCATATTTACATTTAGATTAGTACTCGCCCTGGTTACTAAATCGAGCTAGGAAAAGCCCCCACTTATGATAAATGATCATTTAGAATCATTTTAGAAATATGACCTGTTAAAAATAACAAGACTGTTTGCTCATAAGTTGAATCATTTTTCTGTGTTGAATTTCCCCCCATGATTTAAGGGGAAAATGACAGTAACTAAAAACAATAAATAGACATTAGGAAAAATGAGCAGCTGAACGAACACGTGGCCTTCCTCTTCTTCTTCTTTTTTTTCTTTTTTTTTTTGTAAACCTCCCACTAGTGGTCACTGAAAGAATAGCACCAGTAAAACGTAAAAAACAGGAAGTTATTATAGAAAATATAAATTTGGCAACGTTATGATGAGATGTATAGATAGATAGATAGATAGATAGATAGATAGATAGATAGATAGATATCTCCTCAAATAAACTTGCTACAAAATATGTTCCGCTCCAGTTCAAGACTGGATAATAAAATAAACTGGTTTATCCTTGTAGGTGGACAACGGAAAGCAGCAGGAGCATGAACAGAGCAGTGTGATCGAGCACTTGCGCCTCATGCTGGCCATGATCTCGTCGGTGCGCCCTCGACCCGAAGCAGCCGGAGAGTGGCAGGAGGACTCGGGTTTCGGCCTGTACCGCGGCCCTGAAGACACGGTTCTTCCAGGCTCCCAGGGTGCATCGGGAGACTCCTGCATGCAGCGGAAGATGACGGCGCTGGAGAACATCGTGTGCGTGCTGAACAGAGAGGTGGAGCGCACAGCTCTCACGCTCGAAGCTCTTGGACGACAGCACCGACTCGACCAGGAGAAGATCGAGAACCTATCCAACAAGGTACAGACTTTCCACTCGGGCAGACAGGGCCGTAAACATCGAACAAATCTGAGACAGCTTTGCTAAGCCGGCTCGTTAAGCTTGACTTTTCTTTTCGTGCAGCTGAGATGATTTATCCCGAAAGTTCATGGTGATTTTTGGCCGCTCCTGACTTCTATAGGTAAAGACTCGAAACGACATTTAATCAAAGTTGGTTTAAGTGCCTCAATACATTTTTATATAGTAACAATAGGCAAGTATTAAAAAAGAAAATAAGGAAATGATAATTACAAAAAAAAAAAATCGAAACACCAACCAGACACTTTTCAGCGCCATCAACAGATCTACGCGGTTGGCTTTCGGGATCCGTGCAGATTCCTTTCGGTTTAGTTTAGTTTCCGTTCCAATTTTTTTTGAAATCCAGCGTGTTGATACGTGGCGCTTTCACGATTGGCAGAAGAGCCAGAGCTGTCTCTGTCAAACTTTTCACCCTTTTTCTTCATCCTAACAGGTGTTTCTATTTTTTCTAGAAATATATAAAGGTATATAAACGATGTAAGGTACATCCCAGAATAAAAAGATTCCAACATATAACTGACTTTATGTATTACTGAACAATCTCCTGTAATGCCATGGATATTAAATAGATTTTTACACGTTTGTGTGTGTGTGTGTACAGGTGCGTCAGTTGGAGCGGACGTTAACGATGCGAGATCTGCAACTCGCCGAATCGGAACAGAATTTGCGAGAGCTGCAGTTTTGTACGTTCGATGGCGTGTTCATTTGGAAAATCTCCGATTTCACCCGTC
Source organism: Tachysurus fulvidraco (assembly GCF_022655615.1). Lineage (NCBI taxonomy): Eukaryota > Metazoa > Chordata > Actinopteri > Siluriformes > Bagridae > Tachysurus > Tachysurus fulvidraco. Next base: position 4,293,700 of record NC_062543.1, on the reverse strand, counting down.
GCAGACAAGATGCTCTGGCTGGACGAGCGCCTGCCATGTTCTCGCCAGGTACTTCCCTTCTCAAATTTACCACTCGCAAACACCAAGTGCTTTTTTCACACCTATAAGTGTAGGTGTTATTTTTCCTTTCATTTTAGCTGTAACAAAAAAGAACCGTCAGTCACAAGATAGCTTTCTCTTTCAAAACATCTCAAAAGATCAGCATCTTGGCCTGAAGTCCCTAAAATATAAAATAACATGGTAAAAAAAAAAAAACACTGGTTTGGTTTCCGTGACAAAATTGTGGTACTTTTTTTTTTTTCTTTTGGACCATGTAAAGTCCATGCTTTAAAAAAATTTTTAAACCAAACTTCGGCTTTCAGATTGAACACGAATAAAATTTACATGGCAAGATCACGTTCACACCATGAACGCAGACAGGGACGCAAATCACGACGCTCTGCTTTGAGTAGTTTGAATTTCACGTTAAGCCAGGATGGTGTACTGTAGGTGATCCTCAGCACTATGAAAATGAGAGAGTGTTCCCCGATCGAGATTTTCTTTTAAGCACGATTCACACACACTAAATGGGGAAAAAAAGGAAAACATCATCAATCATAGTCTAGATGCACGACGCCTGATCGTCTCCGGGTCTTGATGACCTTACCAAAGGTCTGCCGAAGTTATTTATAAGCCATAACGTCTCGCCATCTCGTCTCCAGCTCCTTCTGACCCTCTAATATTTTTACACAAACAATCTCCGCTCACAAACAGCTTCTTAGTACAATATTCCATCACTGGGATTGCGGACCAGAGTGGCTTAAACATGACTCGATAATGAAAGTAGATGTTCTGGCTTCAGTAATGTGATGCAGGATCTCCGTGTGGATGTAAAGTATTTGTTTGTAATTTTTTACCTTTTCTTTGTTGCAGCATTCTACTCCAGTAAGTATGGCTATAAGATGTGTTTGAGGCTGTACCTGAACGGAGACGGTTCGGGAAGAAACACTCATCTCTCGCTGTTCTTTGTGGTGATGAGAGGGAAATACGACGCTCTACTCAAATGGCCCTTCAGCCAGAAGGTGAGCACGTGATCTCTGCCTTTCCCCCCGCTTCCTGCCCACCCTTAATTTCGTTTACGTTCGTTTGATAGTCCTCAATTATCCTCCATTTCAGTTTTAATACAGCCTGCATGTTAAAAGTGACCCAAAAACTACATCACAACGATCATCAGTAATTACTCTCACTATGGTTTTAAACCGGCTCTACGGGACGACGTAGCATTCTGACTCCTATTTATCTGCCTTATAGCTACAGCATACACTTTCTCGTTTAGAAACGAATCGAATTTTTGTTTTTTATTAAAGCCGAAAGCATGAACGTTCCCAGTCGTGGTTAAAAACGGTTGAATGGAGTGACCGTAGCAAGGCTATGGTTAATGAATTATTATAAATAGAAACGTGTTACTTAACAAAGCAAACGAATGTAACTGAGTCTGGACATTTTTTTGGTAAAAATCTGAAGTGAAACTGCAGGACAAACTTTTTTTTTTTTTTTACAATAGAAACCAGTAGCAGGAAATGCTGACTGGTGAATGTTTCAGCAAATTAATTTTTAAATCATCTTTTTTTTTTCTTTTTTGCTGGAGTGAAGGAGATTTGGTGTGTTTACACCACCGGATCTGTGACCGTAGCTTTAAATACAACATGATTTTACAAAATATTAACTGCTATGAAGTCAGCTTCTACACAATTCCACAGTTTCAGCAGTGTGTCTCTTTTTTCTTAATTTTTTTTTTTTTTTTTTCATTCTTTCAGGTAACTCTGATGCTTCTAGACCAGAATAACCGGGAACACATCATCGATGCTTTCAGACCTGACATCAGCTCCACGTCCTTCCAACGACCCATCAGTGAGATGAACATAGCCAGCGGCTGTCCACTCTTCTGTCCACTGGCCAAGCTGGCAGGAAAAAGTTCCTATGTCCGTGATGACACGATCTTTATTAAAGCGATCGTAGATCTCACAGGACTTTAAATAATTTTATATAAATATGCATTTTGCTTATGCATTAATAATGAAATTATATAATAATCAGAAAGTCTGTGAAAGACTTTCTGATAATATTTATAATAATTACGATGATGTGTTTTCTGTAACTGCTTTATAGATACATATAGATATATTTCTGAAACATTGTAAACATTAGATTATTAATAATTGTTATATAAATTTTATATATATATATATATATAATAAAGTGTGGTGCAAGACAAAAATTTGCACTGCAGAAAACTTGCTAACTACAGAGCTAAAGCTAAATCTGTAGACTTCACAATCTAGATGTTCTACAAGGCTTTTTTTGTTTAATACAGGCTTGGGTTTTGCACGGATGCAGTATAAATAAATGAAGCTGCAAAAATGTAATGAATATTCCCAAACCTGTAGAAAATGAATTTGCAGGTTAGGATATTATGATTTTTATTAACATCTGGTCTTGTTTTGCAGAAAGTGCATGTTTTTATGAGACTTTGCACTGATTTAGCTTTGACTTCATAACCTTTTAGTTAGTGATGGTTTATGGCGTTTTGTATTAACATTATAATAATTATAACAATACTATAATTTAAGCAGTGTAGAAAATACTTAGAAATTCATTTATGAACGTGAACCGTCCTCTGTGTATATAAACATGACGGCGCAACAAAACACAAGTCACTTCCAGATGAGGATGAGGTTCCCCTTTAAGTCTGGTTCCTCTCAAGGTTCTTTACTTTACCATCCAAGGCAGTTTTTCCTCACCACAGTCACCGGAGTCACCTCATACATTTAAATGTGTCTATTATTAATCTTTAATTTTTTTTGTATATTAATCTTTATATTGTTCTTTATAATAACCTTTTGTTTTATGTTCGGTAAAGCTGTTTTGAGACAATGTTGGTTATAAAAAAAGGCATCATAAGAATACGTTTGGATTAAACTGAAGGTAGTTTAGGTGTTGTGACTGTTTCCGTGTCTTTGTGTCAGGTTTCAGGGTGGTTTGATTTTATGTTTGGTTTATGTTTGTTCTGTAAAGTTGCTTTGAGACAAAATAAATTAGAATTTTAATCGAGTGTGTATAGAAGTATGCATGTATGCATGTTTTTATTTTGTAGAGATTTATTTTACTATATACGATTATATGCAACTCTGTAAATGAAGGTAAAGGCCTTTGAGGAGCAAGTAACAGTTTGATGACTTTGGTGACTTTTTTTTTTGGTGACCTACATCCCTATTCTAGATGTTGTATTTGTGTGTGTATATATTAAAAAAAAAAAAAAAGATGTACAGTAAGTGGTTTAATCCTTTTGACTTAGCCACCATCAAACGAGTGACGAGTGGAAAAAACCTATTAATTTACTGTCGTGTTGTTATAAACAAAGCAAAATGTAAATGTGATGTTTATATGATACGGACTTGACGTCTGCACATCATGGAAACCACTATTAGTCGACGTAGTAAATAGCTTGTAGTGTCCGTGAGGGCGGAACGTACAATGAAACGAACGATACACAAAATGAAATGACAAAATAAACAAACGAAACGTTAAACAGCATGACGGGAGAAGTTTTAATGTTGTATTTTACTCACGTCAGACAGTGTGTGTGTGTGGGGGGGTAAAGAAGTCATTCCAGAGAGCACAAAAAAATAAAGAAAATTCACAGAGGAGAAATTTCACCGTGGATCAGGCGACACAGGGCAATTCAAGTTAGAACGATGGGCTACACGACTATGACACTGTGGCATTATGAACTACAACCGCTGCATCTGCCAAGAGGTTACAGACTTATAGATACATTTACATCCCGAACCAAACATCCACGAAGATACGAATGTAATTAAAACACATTTGTAAATGCTTCGCTTAAGCCGTCATTTGGGGAATTTGTGTTAGTGTTATAGATGGGATACAAAGTTCTTTAATGAATTAGTCTGCAAAAAAATCAAAAATAAGAGAGATTTAATGTATATAATCTCACTCAATTCCACAACTCCAAAATTATTGGCACCCATCATGTGGACAACTAAAATGAACTCGTAAAATATTAAGCTAATAATAAACTGTAAATACCGACATTGACAATTCCGAAATATTTTGAATAAACCCTGAAGTGTCCACTAAGGTGTGTTTTATCCGAAGCCTGCGATAAAATTACACCGTCGTAGAACTGTCAAGAAATCGGAGACCGCATACGCGTGACGACGACGATCACGACGAGATGATCGCTAATGTGTAAAAAGCTTAAACAGGCAATGAGGCATAGTAAAGTTTTAAAAGTAGGAACACGAGAGAAAGAAAAAGTCTGTGTGAATAACGATACGGCATCCTTGTACTTCACCGCTCATTTTCACGCCGGGTGCCGACACTTTTGGAGCCGAATGGACTTGCCGTCATGTACAATATAATTTTTTTGAAAGAAAAACAAAAAAACAAAACAATGATTTTATAAAAGGTCTGCTTTCCCACACAGCATACTTACAGCAGACCAAACCACAGCAAACAGGACACACACTTACAGTCCGTGGTTTTTTGTTTGTTTGTTTGTTTGTTTGTAAGATAAAAACTAATTATTTTTGAATTTTTGTTTAACAAACAAAACAGCAGCACAAGAGCTGGATTTCTTATGGAGGTCATAGGTTCTTTTTGTGCACCTTTTGTACTTCTTTCCTCTAACAGTGACCACCTCGTCCTTAGGCCTCGTTAAGTGTTAGAAAGCTTTGCCTTTATTTTGTTAAAGGTCACGATCAGAAGCTTGTTTTTTTTTATAGTCGAGTCTCCACCGTGTCCCAGCTCCCTTGCTTGATTCTCCTGTTCACAGTTGGCCATTTAAAGCGGTGTGAGCGTTTCTGTGAGCTCGTAGAGAGGCGAGAAGGTCACGGGTTCTAGTCGGGCGGCGCGCCAGGCGCACCATACGTGGAGAGCGCCACACTTTGATGGTGGAGTCGTCGCTAGCTGACAGCAGGAGCTCCTGGTCGGTGGGGCTGAAGGCTACTGAGTTCACCACATCGTCGTGCTGCAGGCGAGCCAGACAGATGTTGTAATGGCGGTCCCAGATGTAGCCATGCTTGTCTTCAGCGCCACTGCGGAATACGGTGGAAGAAGAGAGTTAACACCACAGATATGCAAGTATAAAAATGCCTAATGTGTCTGAAGCAAATAAGTAAATAACTGAAATTTTTTTTAAAATAAAATGCATCACGTCAACAGTGCTTGCATTTTAATGGGCTGCAATTCAACATGGTTGAATAATTAAGCTGTGCATTGTTCAAAGAAAAACATTTCAAACAGTTTCGTTGTTAAAAATTTCAACGTCCAAATCCCACCCTTCCAAATGATTTGCCCCAAAAACGTGCTTCCCTGCTTCTCAGCAGGTGGTGGGTGCATTGGGGGGTTGATGAAGACCAAAGCAACAGGTAGAGAAAGGCAATGATTATAACGGCTTAGCCGAAACGGAGCAGGGGGTAAGTAAAAGCAATGATTATTAAATGTCTTTATATGCTTAAAAAAAGCTTTAAGACAGAAGCAGAATTTAGGCGTAGGTTCTTCGTCTAAGCAGTTACGTTTATTAAGCTTTTATTTTGAATGCTTGTATGTCTGTTAGCTTACGGTTGCTAAATACGTGAATATTTAATGTATGCGAATGAAACGCTTAAGTCGAGCAATACTGTTTTCTTCCTGGAAATAAAAAGGTTGTATAACACGTGCTATATAGACAGCACTATAGGAAAAACTGAATTTTTATTTACACATTTATTACATATGTACAAATGACTGCAAGGGAGGAAACTGATGGAAATTAGAATTATTCCAAAACTGAAGTGCTGCTAAATATATACAGTATATATATCCCAGCAGGTGTAGATCATGAATTGGTGTTCGACTGCTTCTCCTGTGATTCCAGGATATAGGACGTCGGATTTCTTGTCGAGTTTTTGAAAGCGAATTTGCAAATTGTGTGGCGAATTTTTTGGAAGGGTGAATTTTTGACAATGAACTTACGTCTGAAGTGTTTTTCTTCAAAAAAATGCACAGCTTAATTATACAACCATGCTGAATTGCAGCCCAATAAAATGCAAGCACTGTTAATATAATCCAGATAAACTCATCTTGATTTCTCAAAAAAAAAGTGAATACGTTTAAAAACGCAAAACACGTCATCCTTTTCCTCAGTCCTCAAAGTGCAAACATATTCAAAAAACGATGATGTATGTTTAGTCACATGACCAACTCAAAACAAACAATTTTATGGTATAGGTTTGCTGGTGGCAACAAATCCACCTCTGTGTCTGTCTGTTTGTTTAAAAAAAAAAAAAAAAAAAAAAAAAAACCCTGACATTTTTGCATCAGCTCAAAGAGACAGAATACATAAAGGGCTGATAGAAATGACAGGGACCTGGGATTCGATCTCACAACCTTCTGATCAGTAGTCCAACCCTTTAACCACTAAACTAGCACATCTAATATTCTGAAACAAAAGAGGCGGAGCTACATATGAGCACAGTTTGTGATGTCACAAATTTGAACCTTAAGCACCTGTGCACCAATTGCATCTAAGATTAATTATCAGGATATTTAATGATATTTAAAGTGCTAAAAATTCGGGAAATATCTCCCAACAAGTCATTCAACCACGAAGTGTTTGTTTTGGGGTTAAACACACACACACATCATATGCTCTGATTTGACTCCTGACATGCGAGTGCTCACATGAGTGCTGAGTAAATACACAAAGCTACGGAGTCATGGGATGACGGTGTAAAAGTTCGAAACTAATTCTGTAGCAGTTTTATGCCACAGAGGGTTTTTTAAGCAGGTGAAAAAGGCGGTTTCAAAGAAATTATATTAACATACAAGCTTTTCTGTTACGTGAGTGACATATGATGATAACACACACAAAGAAATATAATTGTCTAAAGTTTAATAATACACATATAAAAGTAGTTGTAAAAATAAACAGTGCTGTACTTTGTATGAGAGATGTGAGAAATAAATGCACATCTTCCACGAATAAGTGACTTAAGTTATAGAAGCTAGAAAGCGTGAGTCTTTCATTTGCTTCTCTTTACAGATTTTAATCAAAATCAATATTATTAAGACCAAAAAAATGATGTGAGTGACTGTAAGATCTGGCACCGGAGACTACAGAATAAACGTCTACAATATATACAATATCCAGGATTAGAGCTTTGGAAACAGAGGCAGCTTGCTTAGAAAATGTTGCTCTAGTTCGCCCCATAGTGGTATAACAGAGACTTGCTTTAAATAAACAAACAAACAAAGAAACCCTTAAAGGCGGGGTCTCTGATTTTTGAGAAATGCTTCAGTCGGGCCGAATAATAAACAAAAATCAAAACAAACGTGTAGCCAATGAGCAGAAAGGGGCGGGGCTTGTCAATATGGGCAGAGAGAGTGTTCAGTGCGCATGTGTGACATTAGCAGAAAGCGGGTTTTAACATTGACATGGAGGATAAAAACAAAGAAAGAAAGCGAAGAAAGACTTACGATAAGGCAAGAAGTAGGACGTGTTAATATAGGATCAGTTTTCCAGCGCTGGAGAGAACTGAAGGAGCAGGAAGCTGGCCACATATTCACAGGTTGAAGTTTCCCGAGTCAATAACTCCTGAGCTAAACACTGTTACTACACAAATAACACCTCTTTTCTATCGTAGTAATGTAGAGAGGCAGCTACAATCGCGTTTGTGTAGTAACAGCGTTTAGCTCAGGAGTTATTGACTCGGGAAACTCCAATGTGTGAATATGTGGCCGACTTTACTTAAGACGCCGAGGCGCTTTTTTCCTTCTCGATAGGTGAGTAACGTTGGTTTTGCTTTGTTACACAGAACTAATATATGCCTTTGTCCTTTACATGATTATGCTTGTGTGTCATTTTTGCTTGTTTGTTTATCTGCAATCGTATTGTTCTTCCCTTCAGCTATGATAAAGACACATTTCTTTCCATCAGTTGCCTGGGTTACGTATGTATCTGCCTTTAAGACATTTACCTTGCCACAAAGTCACGGCTGACGTCGAGGAAAATAAAGAAGCATTCGTCGTTAGGGGTGAAGGCTCGGTGCGCACGGAGGCTGCGTCGTTCTTCTCGCAGGCTCTTTAAATCGATCACGTGCATGTCGATCTCTTCAGCTATGGGTGGAGGAGACATGGGGTCTGAAATCACGCAGCCTGCTGGCCAGGCGCGACTGTTCACGTACAGGTATCTGTTAAAACCAAATTACACACATCTTTTACAATATAATATTATTTACAGTTTTATTAAATACGAAGACGAGAATTTGCTTGCTAAAAAATCTAAATGTGGGTCTGTCTCTTGTGGCTCAGACGCACCCTAGTGGCCTTACTTTGTCATTACATACACAGATTTAAAAAACTGGTTATTTTTATACACTAGACATAAATACATGTTGTAAAAACTTTTTGAAGTGACCTGTGGTCTGGTGACAAGCCCATGCCGATAATGTGGCCGTGAATATCGATCACATGATCTAGTGAATCAAAAAATTCCTCAGCGCTGCGCTCTTCCCCGAGTACAGGTCCACACGTAGTCATCTGATTAGGCATTATCCGTTTAATACCTGAAACACACACACACACACACACACACACACACACACACACACACACACACAATTCATTTAAAATTTACATTCATAATCATGGTTGATGCATTCACACCCAGAAACTTTTCTTCTTTATGCACACACACACACACAGACACACAGACACACACACAGACACACAGACAGACACACAGACACACACACAGACACAGACACACAGACACAAACACACAGACACACAGACACTTCATTTAAAATTTACATTCATAACCATGGTTGATGCATTCACACCCAGAAACTTTTCTTCTTTATGCACACACACACACACACTCACAGACACACACACACACACACACAGACACACACACACACACACACACAGACACACACACACTCACAGACACACACACACTCACAGACACACACACACACACACACAGACACACACACACACAGACACACACACACAGTCCATTTAAAATTTACATTCATAACAATGCTTGATGCATTCACACCCAGAAACTTTTCTTCTTTATGCACACACACACACACACACACACACACACACACACACACACACACACACACACACACACACACACACACACACACACACACACACACACACACCTATCTGGTGAGGTGAGTAGGTAAGGCTGCCTGTGGTAAACAGTAAATAAGTCTTGTCCTCTCCCTCTCCAGGGGCAGAAGGTGCTACCAGGCTCGGATTGGGCGCTTTGGTGTGACAGCTACCCATGAGCCGAGCCACTCGTACCTCTAGCTCGCGGTCATGAACGCTTCCACTCTGAAGACCCTGAAGACAAACACAACAAATGAGCTTGTTTGTACTCGATGTGCTGGTGTTAAAGAAATGCACACACACTAAAGGTTTTCTAAACCGAGTAAATATCTAATTATGGCCTTCACGGTTATTCCTGTGAGAAGTTAGCAGTTGTGTGTGTCACATTCTGTACCCACGTGTCTGACATGCTCCAGTCTGGACGGGCTGAGATGAGGCAGATTACCAGAGCGTCTCGTTTCGGCACACTCTTCGTCCTCTTCGTCCCTCTCGTCGCAGTCTTCTTCGCTGTCTGAAGCCAAGTTAAAAAGCAGAGGCTGGTGTTGTCGAGATTCTCCTTTGTGTTGCTGGGCCTGAGATTGCGCCTCGTAGTCGAGCAGCAGGTCCGGCGTGTCGTGCCGTCGGCAGTGAGCCACCATCACCGTGCGAATGGTGCTGGCGTTGATGTTCTGGATTTTGAATAGGCGCTTGACCACGTTGACGTTTTCAGACTCGATGTCCTGTCGAGACAGAGAGCGAACTGTAACTCATTAATAAGCTTTAACTCGACTTAAACGACTCTAGCTTCTTCTGTACTGTATATCTCTCTTGGTGCTAGATATTGCACTTACAGATTAAACACATACAGAACAGGATTCGAAGGTCAGACCTGGAAAGCTTTATTGAGCCAAAGCACGGTGCAGGAAGTCATGTTGCCAATCCAATGCAGGTTGCCAGAAATTAGATGAGTCTCGTTGAGCCAGCAGCCGAAAACATCATAGGGCTTGTTCCTCACTCGTGAGAGCAGCGTGTAGTTCTCTACAGATCAGGATCGACTTGAGTGAATATACAGATACTACAGCAAGCAAAGAATATTCGCTGGAGGCTGGGCTGAGGCTATTAAAATATATTAACAATAATGTACTCCATGCCGTCTCCATTCCCAAAACTTTGAGATCTAAGATCAGGGTTTTCCTGTTAACAGGGTTTAGTTATCTAGATGATGGGTTATTTTATGTCACCATCTTTATTATCTAAAATCTGTTGTCAGTCACATAGGTTCTGTTTAGTCGCACCTGGAAAAATACATCCTGATCTTCTCTTTCTACCCTTGTCTATCCCCGAGCTCACGCTGACCATTAGATTAGACAAAATCACGAACCCTCCATATGCTGCCACGTCTTGGCACCGCTTGCCATCTCAATAATAATTCGTCTTTGCGTCTCTTTTGTCAAATCTTCCAGCATCCTGAGGGTAAAGTAAAGAGCGTGTCATGGGTTGAGTGTTTCTCACCTAAGCTGATGACGGCGATCTCTCCAGAAGAGGAGTGTTGTGGTCCCAGGTAGACCCCTGATACCAGCAGCAAAGTGTCGTCGCTGTTGAACTGGGAGAACTGCGTGTAGCCCCAGTTAAACTGACGCATGCTGGAGCTGTGCACCAGAGAGATGGTGCCATCTGGCCGCTCGGTGTCCCAAAGCTAACACAACGAGGGTATAAAGTGTGTAGAAATATTAGTGTTCTCTCTGCTGTTAGCTGGCACAAAAGGCAAGGAAATTCTCTCAGGTGGTGAATTTTCTGAAGCGGACGATGAATCTGACCTTGACAGTGCAGTCTTTGGAGCAGGATGAGAAGCGATGTCCGCTATGAGAGAAGGCCAAATGCAGAACCTGGTCATGGTGCTCCCTTAGAGTCTGTACCTCCACGCAGGGAATGCAGTCATACAGCCGCTTAAACTCTTTGTACCATGACACAGCGGCTGCAAGACACAAACAGGTTAAACGGTGTCGCAACCTAGAACACTTTTCTTCACCCCGAGTGCTCTTATACCCCAAGTATAGCTCTGGTGCAACCAGTTACCACTGGAGGTCATATAGTTGGTTATAATTAGTCACAATTTGCCTACCCGAGGGCAATTATAGCATCAGGTGATATGAATAGAAATATACCCCAGAGTTTGTTAGGGAACAGTCCTAAACACACATGAAGGTCACAAGAAGATATAAAAAAAACAAGGTTCTGGCATTTTATTATTCAGGGTTTGGCTATAAAAAAATTGCCCGGAAAAAGAGAAAAAGACATGAAGAAAAGACACGAGGAGCCCAGATCCGCTCTCCCAGAGACTGCATCGCCGACTTGATACCATCCTTGATCCTCTTAAACATCCATTAAATTCAATTGATCATTTTTACAACATGGAAATAACAGAGATTTTGTCTAGAGGAGACCATCCATGAAAGCTTTTTAGTACCCGGGTAAACCAACATTATGCTTCACCGCAGAAAGAACAGCCATACGTACTAATAAACTACATAATAAGTAAAGTGATAAACCTTTTAAAAATAAATATTTAGAAATGAATAAAATGTTGACGTTTTTATCGTATGGCTCCAGTTTAATGCACGTTATGAAGAGAACATACTTTATCTTTTTATATAACTTTTTGTAGGTCTGTTAAATCTGCATCTTTTCTTAAGACTTTTAGGAATTTCTTAAGGAAGACCTTTTAAGGCTCCTCTGTATGATAGATGCAGTACATAAAGATTCGGTTAAAAACAATACAGTAGTCTTTTAAAAGAAGTATTATTACTTGTTAGTAACAGTTGAAACTTTCAATTTTTCCTTATATACTGCACATGGACTGTATACATTCATATATTGGTGAGAGATGGTGTGAGTGACCAATAAACCCAAATAAAGAACCCAATTTGTTAGGCTCCTGCCTGACTGCAGTACCTGGGTGGCGAGGTACAGAGCGTGGGATACGGTAGTAGCTATAGAACAGCTCCCTCCACAGGAACTCGTCTCTAGACACGGCCAACCACTGGAGACACGTCAGGCCGGCGTTCAACACCGCTGCATGGGGGAGACGCAGGAAGATCTCCAGCACCAGGCTGTCCGGTAAGTCAGGAACGCTCGCCATCCTGACATCCTGAAACAGAGGGATGTCAGGGGTCGTTAGGATCCGTTGTTCTGGTTATACAACTGAAATATTACATCTGTGTTTGAAGTAATAGGGAAATAATCTCCATTATCTTTTTCTTCAGAGACTAGTGACTTCGAGCCACCTTCAAAGGATTCAACGGCTTATAATCATACATCAAGTTATTTAATACAGTGCCAGGGAAATACACAACACTCCTATCATGCACTAGTGTTGAGGTAAGATCTCCTAAATCAACTAAAAGTTAAAGTTACCTCAATCTCCTTCAACTAAAAAGCAACTAAGATGACTGGATTCTGAGAGCATCTGCATTTTAAGTCTTAACAAAACTCGTAATCCATTAACTTTACGTCCCAACGCGGTTGCTGTGAAACGTGTATAAAGCACAGTCAAGACATTATTTTTGCAACTGGTTAAGAATTCAGTCAATTATACATTTTAATCAAACGTGGAACAATTGAGTTAGAATTTAGACGATAAATATTTATTTGCCATAAACCGTAGCCTACATTACAGGAAGATAAGGAAAATGCTGACATAAACTATTAAATAATCCTGTTTTTTAATCCAGTATATTAAGTTAATTGGAAAAAAATTAAATATATAGTAGCACAATAAAATAAAAATACTCAACCACATATAATAAACATTACTTAGATTTTAGTCTCATACGAGCTTCATGTGGCAATTTTACTGTATAAATTATACGGTTTGAAATGTGTGTGTTTTGTCATCGACTTCTTAAAGAAAAGTCCTTTTAACAGATTTGTACATTTTCTGTGTTGAAAGACAATGTGTGGAAAAAAAAAACAATTTCAGTATTAAGGATCAATCAACTCTAGCCATCTCTGGTCGAGATGGGATGCTAAATATCCTCATTTTTGATCAACGCTCATTCTTTCTCTATGTAACCTCTACGTTCACCCCTAAAAACAAGACATTAACGAGACATATTTATCTCACCAGATGTTATTGTGAGAGTTTTAATAGTTTTATTTACAAATCCATCAATTCTGGACCATCAGATCATCAGACCAGGAACATATCATTTTTTATTTTATTTTTTTTATGAACTGCATTGAAGGGAATATTAATCAAGTTTATTTTGGGCTTCTTTAGCAGACAGAAGATATGAAACAGGTCTCAGGACCAACATCTTAATGTTTATTATAAAAACAAAAGGTATAACCTTTAACTAACAATGTCACTGCTTGTAAATGATGGTGGAAACAGAACCTCAGTTTCAATACTAGTTATTAATTTTGTAGCAATCTAGACAGAACAATACATTTTGATCATTTAGATAACCTATTATTTATGTATTTTACTAGATAAATAAAAGACACGGGTGTTGGAAATGTCCAGGAGTCACATTACTACAAAGAAGCAACTAGCTAATGCTACAGCAAGCTAATGCTACGGCGGTCCAGAACCCTAGTGCGTGCGTATACCGATATTTACGGTACAAAGAAGAACGCCAGTTGGACGTTTAATTTCAAAGTAATCACTACGTCCTTCTCCCTTTAAAAGCTACAAATCCTTCATAGAAACAAACTCCCAAAGTCCGGGATCTGATTCAATTTGGGACGCGTTTAAAACGTGATTTTTATGAAGCGAAATCCATGAAAATCTTATACAAAACAAGTGAAAGTTTTCGTCTCGTGCGACCAGTGATTACCGTAAAACACCGTTTATACGCAAAATTCTACGGCTGTTACATACCATTAGCTAGCGACTCCAGTTAGCTAGCTAAAACAGCACTGTAATGTATTGTATAAATTACAATAAGTCAATGAAATACATATTTTAAAGACCTATGGCTACAAGAAGTACAATCGCACAGCTCCATTTAATTAGCAGACAAAATCATGCATAGCTACATGCAAAAAACAAGCTAAGACCCAGCAAGCTACATCGTTAAACTAGGTATTTAGTTTAGTAAGTAGTAGACAGAAGACATATTTAAGATATATACATCTTGCTTGGTCAGATAGACTATAATTAGTCTTAAAGTCTTACCTGTCAAACGCCGGTTACTGTAGTAATAACGTGCAATGTCTGTTTTACGCCTCAGCTCCCAAACCAAATAAGTCGAACAATGATAACGTGCGAATGTAGAATTCAGGATAATGAATCTATCGACGATTCATCGAACACCGATCAATTTTAATTATTTAAATATTTCAGATTTAAATACAAAGTGCAAATCCTGCGAAGATTATAATATAAATATAAAAGGTGAATTTGTGTTATAACTAACTACTGAACGTTTGTTTTGCACTTTCATGCTTGCAAATAGAATGGAAATTATATTGAAATAGGATAAACTAATCTAAAGCTGATAATAAAGGAACAATATCAGATTGACTGTGTCTTACGTTTAGATGCTTTTGATTGCAATTTGTTCTTTTCTGAAAAATAAAGCTTGGGTTTGGTTTGATTTTGCTGTTGTTATACAGTAGATATCTTTTATCATTACAGTATTTATCTTTTATTATTTCTCATCTAAATTGACGAAAGTTAAACATTTAAATTGTTTCACAAATTCTGACAGATTATTAAAAAAACAACAACAACAACTAATGGTCTTTATCTATAATGACAACACAGAGTCAAACATTCAACAAACCGCGCATTTTCTTTCTTTATTTTTATTGCTGTCCATAAAAACCACCCTGGCAGGTGTTTACAAATACAAGATATTTGTGAATTATCATTTTAAGATTATAAATCAAATTTACATTTATATATTACTTGTGGTATATAATATGTATTATTATTTAATTAATATTATTATTTCATTATAATTCATTCTAACAATTATAATATAATAATTGTGGGATTTTCATTGATATCACTGGGTCAGATTTTTTTTCCACAGAAAAAACTGAGGGGGAAAAAAAAGGTAAAACAAGGTCAGAACTGGGGTGTGAACTGACCATCTGTGCTGTGAAGCCAAATGATTTTGCTGCTAAAATGGTAATAAACATGTAATAAATAATGTTTGGAATAAAAGTGCTTCTGTGTGTATTTTCTATACTGGAGATGCAAATGTGTAAATGTTCTTCATGCCCTCGGATTGAGGTGAGTACGTAATCACATCCCAGGCTATTTTATCACTTTACAAAACAAATTGGTGTTTATTCAATTGACAGAATCGACACAAAAGCATTCTTTTACGTTTGAACATAATTTGTATAACTTTATGCATCAATAATTTAATGAAATTTTTTGAAAGATGCTTTAAAAAAAAAATCAAAGACGTGTAATCATGTTAAATGCTAACAGAATGTGTTAGTTTGCTATATTTACTTTTTGATCATCACAGCTCAGTAACAATAGACAGGATTACGTTATATTGCATATTTTTTCCTCACAAAGAACTTCAATGTAAAAAAAAAAAAAAATCATCATTTCTATGAAAGAATTCAGTGACTCGTCTCTTTAACATCAACTCTTAATGCCCGTTGTGTTGCAAAGCCTTTGGAATAAAGCAGAAGTAATCTTTGAGGATGGTTCGCCTGTCACTCTGTAAGCCACGTGAGCAGCTGAGGAGTGTAATAAGTAATGATGATGTCTGCTCCTGGAAATAAAAACAAGGATTCAAATTTAAGAAATGTATTCCAAAAGATTCCAAAAGTACCGACCAAAGACATATGGTTTGAGCCAGTTACAGTACATAAATAAAAAATCAGAAGAAATCTTTATCTGTAATACTATTACAACAAGAGGAACCTTCTGAAAGGATCGGTAACAATTAGGAAGCCGCCATAGATTCTATACAATAAATGGAGAACTTCATTAAATATAACAAAATAACCGATCACACAGACTGAACAGTGCAGAAGTGTAATTCTTGTCCTCTTTATTGTCTCACCTGCCCGACGGAAGGCGGTCATGGATTCCAGGACAGCTGTACGAAGGTCGAAGGCTCCGGCCTGTGCTCCGTGCCACAGCATCGCAAACTCTCCGGACACGTTATACACCGCCAGCGGATGTGTCGGGTGCTGGACAGGAGGAACACTATAAATCTCAGAAACTTCTTTCCTATCCATTGAAACCGCATTCACTGCATGGCGCTTATTTAACGAATACTCAGAAGCTGTTCGACCAATTTGCCATCTACTGTATCTGCAGGGAATGTGTGATTACTGCAGAAAGCAACTGACTCGTTATTTAAAAAAATATAATTCAATTCAATTCATTTGTATAGTGCTTTAAACTTTAAAAAAAGTAAAGTTTCAAATTAAGTTACTATATATCCCTAACATCTATCCATAATGAGCAAGCCGGAGGAGACGGTGGCAGAAAAAAAACTACCTGAGATGAAACGAGGAAGAAACCTTAAGAGGAACCAAGCTCAGAAATCCGTTTTCTGTTATAAGCTCACATTATAATAGCTTTATAAGAGCATTAAATTTGAAAACTACTTTGGTAAAATCTTTAAAATATAAATATAAGTTATTAGTCTGTACAAGTCACTTTCTCCAGAGAGCTGAATGCGTGGCAGTTGTTGTGTGCATCTGATGCTTTAAAAAATACGAGCAATTTAAATGTATTTACTGTAATTCTCCAGGAGACCACAAGAACAAGAGCTTTAAAAAGGTATCATAATCTGCAATGTCTGAGTTTTGAAAGTTGATTCAAATTTGTTAAATATTCACGTATTCGGTGTTTTAAAAGCTGACCTTTCTATCAAAGGTGAAACTGTAGCAGACGTACCGGACAACTCGTACTGTATCTGTGCTAAAGACGTTAACGATATAAATGCTGACGATATAGCTTGAATTTCTTAAACTACTCACGTTAGAGTACTTTAATCATGTTGTAACATAACTATCGCCAGCAAGTTTGCTAAGCTAAATCTTTAGCTAGTTAGCAGCAGCGTCTTAAGCAGTGAAGTAGAATTAATTACCACATAGGAGTGTCACTATGTGGACCCTTTTTGTAAATTTATATATACTGCAAGGCAAAATAAACCGTTAATTACCCTTTAGTAACTAAAGTGCAGCTACTTTAAAATTTCTAAGGTTAACGAAATTTCGCATTTCGTTATTCTTAGGGCATCAATTAATTATGCGTGCGAGGTGAACGCGTGCATGTGCCCTTGAACAGAGAACTTGAGGTGCTGCGATTATAAGCAACATAAAAAATAGCCTCAATTGCAGTTTGCCGACTTTGATGTTAATTCGCTGTGAAAGCAAATTGTTTTCGAAGTCCGAGATGTAATTTGTTCAAACAAAAACAAAAACGTCGGGAAACCTTTGACTGGACCACAGAACACCACTGTAGACAGCAGAGTTCACTTTGAGGTCTATGTTCACTGGCATCAACCTGCAAAGTCTATTTCAATATCAGAATGGAGAGTTTGCAGGTACGTTATCCAGAAATGCATGCATGCTTGTGTCTGAAATACAAACCTTATCTTTAACCTCTCTCAGAATATCAAGATAAGGCAACCCTGGTTTCACCATCAGCATGTCGGCTCCCTCTTTCACGTCTCTCTCCTAAAGAGTCGTGAAAACAGTGAGTCCAGTGTTTGTGTTAGTAATATTTGCAAATCACAAAGACGTTTTTGTTTTTTTTATCCGCTTTCCATACACAGGCTCGCAGAGCAAGTCCCCGGGCACCAGGGGGCAACTGATAGCATCGTCTGTCTCCGAAAGCTGGCTTGGACTGAGCGGCATCCCTGTAGGAGTGGGATTTGATTGATGAATAAACCATAGAAGTAAAACACAAAAAGTTCATGAAAAGGCAGAAGTGATTAGTTGATTATGTGAGATACCTGAAAGGGCCGTAATAACAGGACGCAAACTTGGCACTGTAGCTCAGCACTGACACCTGAGGAGGAAAAGTGACTTCATCAGCTGCTTTCACATTATTTTCTCTGTTCATAAAAGTAAGCACCTTTAAACTCGACATGTGTTCCAGACATAAATATGCTATATTTTTAAATACATATATTTTTGCCATTGAGAGTATTTTTTAATCTTTTTTATTGATCTTTTTTATTTATTATGATATATTTTGCTATTTTCTACGACCAACAATGAAGGATTTAGCCTTTAAGGTTATTATTATTATTATTATTATTATTATTATATGATTAAATATTTTTATTCCTTTAAAGTGAGCCGAGTCAAAATAAAGTCTAGGTCATGCTGAGCTTTTATAGCTACATTATAAAAATATGAATATAAATATTAACAGTATACTGCCATATTACCCAGCTACATCCTTCTGCACAATAGTTTTATTCTTGTCTAATTTTTTATGGAAAGTCCGATAAAACTTAGACTCAAAATATAAATAAAAAGATCACTTAAGACAAAAAATAATCTGGTAATCAGATCTCTAAGCTACCTTGTTACCAAGATCATTGGATATGAGTGTTTGCTTAATGGCCGCGATCCGTCCATCCATCATGTCAGACGGGGCGATTATGTGGCAACCTGGACAGACAGAGTGATGCAGGTGTCGATGAAAATAATGGGAAAGATAGAGGGATGAGGGTTCCAACAACACTTGTTTTCAGACTAACCAGCACGTGCGTACGCCAGTGCCACCTCTGCTAGTCTCATACAGCTCGCTGCGTTATCCAGGGTGCCATCTTCACGCAGGATCCCTTTAGAGGACAGATATGGGGGGGGGCATAGAGGGGGGCATAGATAGCAAGAGAGAGAGAGCGTGAGAAAGAGAGAGACATAGAGAGACATAGATGGGGGAGACATAGGGGGGGGCATAGAGAGAGAGAGAGAGAGAGAGAGAGAGAGAGAGAGAGAGAGAGAGAGAGAGAGAGAGAGAGAGAGGGAGACATAGAGAGAGGGGGGGGCATGGAGAGAGATGGAGAGAGAGAGAGAGAGAGAGAGAGAGAGAGAGAGAGAGAGAGAGAGAGAGAGAGAGAGAGAGAGAGAGATCAGATCTTTTATAATCGCCATACAGGACCAGTCCGTCACACTGTTTACACAATGAAGAAAAGCATGCTGACCACAATGACCGTGGGACGTGTACGGACAGAGACACACGTCACAAGCCAGCACCAGATTAGGGAACAGAGCTCGCAGTTTCTTCACAGCTTGAACAGCAGGAGTGTCATCGGTGTCAGCTCCAGAGCCACGATCATCCTGAAGAAAAAAAAACATAGTACCAGGCTTTTAAAAATAATAAAATAAAAATCCTGACAGTGTAGTGTAAAAGCTTTACTTTACTTTACACACCTTTGTGATTTTGGCAGGAACTCCAAAAATCAGTACGCATCTCAAGCCTTTTTCCACCAGCGGACGCAACATTCCTTCTAGCTTATTAATACCGTATCTGCAATCAGTGACATGTAATACTGGGGATTATTACTCTGTTCTGGCACACGAGCTTATTCTTACTGTAGAAGCAAAATATTGAAGATATTGTGAAATAATTTAAAAATTAAACTCAGATGGCCTGTATTATGAAGCCGGATACGAACGGATTTATTCATAAAGCCCCTTATACAAGTGTTTACACAAGAACTTACATGATATTCATGAAAATACAAAAAAAAAAGTCCTTAATCTACTCCTGAGTGTGTGTAATTTAAAAAATAAGAAAACTGTTGTTATATCTGAAATACGTCTGGAATGAATACGATATCCATTTGCTGAGCATGTCAAAGTCAGAAGGCATTTATACTGCATGAATTATACTTAGGCCATAATTTATAGATAATATATTACGAGCTGGAGAAACTTTTCCAAGCCACTTCATAATATTTCACTGGACATAAGGAACAGATTTCATTTGACTGTTGAACAGTGGCTGTAATGAACAGGGTGTGTTCTTTAAAACAAAGACCCCCCCCCCACCCCACCCCTTTTTTTATTATCTTCGTTTCAGGAGGGCTGGCACAGGATCCACCCTCCAGCATATGTCTTATCTCCAGTCTCCAGCCTGGACTAAGCTTCAACCTCAACTTCAACCTATTGTACAACTTCAACATCTATTAAGCATTAATAAAGCGTTCCGTTGTCATGATTCGTTTTATTTCTGATGGTCAGTCCTAAAAATGGTACAAATTCAAATGAGTGTCCTGCACTCTCGAAACATATCATCTGGAATGCTCTTAGACACTAGACATACATTAATTAGACCAGGAAAATGACATGAAATCATGCGATGAGGAATGTTACCTTGCTTGTCCTGGCAGGCTCGCAATAGGTTCCACTGCATCTGGACTGTCTCTGTGACGACACATGTTTAGCACAAATAAGTTTTTACACTGGAGACTCCTTCCATGGATGTCAAAGAAAGAGAGAAAACAGCCTTAAAGAAAACTTTGCTATGAATCATTCTCAATGGTAATCTGCATATAATCTGCAGAGTATTATTTAGCATTATTACTTGATTACGTACAGCACAGAAAAGCATTAGGATCCCTGTGTATGAGCCGTAACTAATGAAACACAGTCTCACCATTGTTTTTCAGAAGTGACCAATCAGATTGAAGACAGTCCTGTGGCATAAGAATAATGTGTGTGTGTGTGTGTGTGTGTGTGTGTGTATGTGTGTGTGTGTGTGTGTAAAACTCCCTCCCTCCACATGTACACTAACAGAAGCAAACAGAAGCAGGAATGCTTACGTGACAAAGATGGGGTAGATGAGATTGTCAGGTCTAAGGTCTGATGCAC
Source organism: Tachysurus fulvidraco (assembly GCF_022655615.1). Lineage (NCBI taxonomy): Eukaryota > Metazoa > Chordata > Actinopteri > Siluriformes > Bagridae > Tachysurus > Tachysurus fulvidraco. Next base: position 4,272,727 of record NC_062543.1, on the reverse strand, counting down.
ACGTCTGCCAGTATCTGAGAGTCGGGTGGAAGTAGCCGCTGTGCAGGATGGAGTCTGCCGCCTGTGCCATTGTCCTGAAGATAAAAAATCAAGTCATCTCCCTGCACAATAAACACACTGCAAGAACCTGCTCCTCAAAACAGACATGACATGTTCCCACTTCACAATCTAACTCATCAAAGATCATAAACCTGAAACAGTGCAGCTTTTGTTGAACTGACATTTCTGTCATATTGAACGTGCATGCATGCGAGAGAGCTTTCCTAGTCAAACATTCCACATGCATCTCCAGGCACAAACTGGCTCACTAAGCCGTAAAGCAAACGTTCTGACAAGTTTAACACCCATTTCCGCGCACAAACATGCATAATCCTTTTTTTTTTTTTTTTTATAATTGTAGCATAGATTAATTTTAGAAACATCATTTTATTCTAATATTTATTCACATGTTAAATACCCCGGACAAGAAAGTCTCACCATGCTTATAGATCAAAACCGACATCATTACACTGTTATAAGAGGTATATTTAATATATTCTTTGTTAAGGTTGGAGATTATGAAAGAAAAGAAAATTCTAGACTATGAAATTATTATTTATTATTATTGTTGTTGTTGTTGTTGTTATTATTATTATTATTTAATTCAACTATTAAAATTTTTCATCATGAAGATTTTGGTACTGTTTTTTGTTGTATTAATAAAATTGTTATTATTTTTTGATGCGTTGAATTTTTACATTAAGGTTACCAGATCATGTGAGCATAATTATAGTAAATATATAAATATATATTTACACATATCTGTAAAAAGTATATCAGTAATTTATCTGCATTGGCATCACATTAAACATGTACAATAATATTAATAAAACAAAATTCATCTGATTATATCACACGGATACGTGTTTAAATAAAATTTCATATTTCATATTTAAATAAGGGTTTAACAAATATTTCGCATTTGATCCATAACTTTAGATCTTTAAACGTTAATAGTTGTGAGCTAAAGTTGCTAGCTAAAGAGTTTATTGCTAATGTTGCTAGCTAAAAAGTTAGCTTCTTGTAACAGTATTCATAAATATATGTACATATACTGTATAAACAATTGTTAAAATTATTTCTGTCGTGTCTTAAAAATAAATAAACAAATAAATGACACTAAAACGTGCCCTTACTGCAGCGTCTGGTCTCAAGCTCTTGTGACTTGTTCCAGTGGGTTGGCGTTTGTATTTAAGGGTAAAGATTGGCGTAAAACGTCATCACTATGCGACGGCGCATGATTGCTAGTGTCTACGCGTTTCTCTGGTTGTTCTTCTATGCGTTCTGTTTATTATCTCGTGTATCTGCGTTGACACAATTGTCAAAAATGTAACGTTTGCCTTGTTAGGATGCACCGTGTCGTTAGGTAAGACTGTCTTGTTGCTAACGCGGTCGGTTTTATAGGTGATTTTAGCTGCTAAAGCTAACTTAGCTAACGCTGTGTGTGTGTGTATATATATGAAACTAGCACCAACTAGCTTTGTTATTGAAGGCACGCGCAGTAGGTTTGATAACGTCTCTGGGATTTAATATATTTTTACTGATTAAGAATAAAAAATAAATTGAATAATAAGACCAAGGTAGAAAGGAAAAGGCCAATTATTCGTGAATAACCAAAGATAACTTTTGCTTACTGAAGACACCGAGGTGGTACAATCTGCTGTCTTTCTACATTATACATAATTTCACTATTTCTTTCTCATTCTACACGAAATGATGTGAGGATTTAGACCTTGTGACTGATTCATTGTAAAGTTTCCTTTAAGGCTGTTTTCTCTATTCCTTTGACGTTCATGTAAGGAGTATACAGTGTCAGTGCTTGGAACAGTGTGTACATTTTATAGAACGGTGGCATAGCAGCCTTTATTATCGCCACATATACATTACAGCACAGTGGAATACTTTTCTTCACATACCCCAACTGAGGAGGTTGGGGTCAGAGTGCAGGGGCAGCTATGATACAGCCTTTTGAGCCACCACTGCCCTCAGTCATGTGATGTGCTGCATTTTAAATAGGAATAACCTTCCTGACATTTCATAGAATTAACGTTCAACTTTAAAGGTGTGACAGGTTTTGCTTATTTCCTATAATGAAATAAAACTTATTTGTGCTAAACATGTGTCACAAACTGGGTGAATAAAGATGTATTTTAAAACATTGAAAAACATCTTTTTAGTCAAATAAAAGTCAAATAAAAAGGAATGGGATTTCAGGGTGGCAGGAGGTTGTGGTGCTGTTTCAGGCTTCCAGGTCTGATATCTAGTGTGTTATAAGGGGAAGGTTCTGTGACAGAGAGCACAACAAAAGAAAAACAGACAGACAGCATTTGAAAGTGGCGTGACATACAGCTAAGTACGGTGACCCATACTCAGAATTTGTTCTCTGCATTTAACCCATCTAAAGTTCACACACACAGCAGTGAACACGCACACGGAGCAGTGGGCAGCCATTTATGCTGCGGCACCCGGGGAGCAGTTGGTGGGGTTCGGTGCCTTGCTTAAGGGCACCTCAGTCGTGGCCGGCCAGAGACTCGAACCCACAACCTTAGGGTTACGAGTCAGACTCTCTAACCTTTAGGCCACGACTTTCTGTTCATCTGTACCATGAGAAATAAGCTGTTAAGGATTAGATGCTGCATTTGTTTGAAGTAAATGCAGGTCAGTACCTGCATTAGTGTGTTACAGGTTTAAGGGACTGAAATGTCCCAGTCCTGTCACAGCTGTAAGCCATACTCAGGGACATGGCTGGAATCAAGTAGCAGGAGGGATTATATTTCAATTTAAGGATCATGCTTTAAAGGCTCACTAGTCATCATTTATCAAGTTGGATATGTAAATCCTGAATATAAGCGTTTACACAAGAAATGTGATATGAAAATTACTATTTTAATAATTACTATTCTATTCGTACTCTCGAGTGCATGCAAATTCAATGTAAACATCGACTTGATTGACGTAAAATCATATCATTCTAACTGAATTACTGCACTTTGTGAAAAATATTTGAAATATCCTATTGAGTTTAAATTTATAGCAGAGCTTTGGGTCTTCATGTGAAAACCAGCTGTAGGATGTATTTAGAGATATTGAATATAAAAAAAATACAGAACACAAGCCATCACGAACCGATAAATTCAGAAATGAAAAAGTGAAACTCATTCTTAAATTATAGCGAAAGAAATGGTGCTGTATAAACACAGAACAGGTTGGTTTGTCTGTGCAGAGCCATAAACTCTAAAGTTAGGAGGATTTAGCTTGTACTTTATTATTAATAATAATGATTAATTATTATTATTATTATTATTATAGGGTTAGTAATAGCTTTTACCCTCATCATTCATTTCATGCTTCCAGCTGTTTGTATCACTTAACCTTTTATGGAGTTTTGTGGGTGTCGCTACATGCAAATGAGCTGTTAGGAAGATGCACAGAATGTTCCATGTGAACACCATATACACATGTATGTACAAAGTCAATACCAAAACATTTACATTTCACTTTAGCCTCCTCAATCATTTATACGCAACTTTTAAAAATGATTTCATTTTTGTCATTCTTGTTGCAGGAGAAGAATCAACATGTATCAAAGATATTAAAGTCTCTAAATCTTCTTTAGAGTATTAGACAGTGCATACAATGTTGACCTACAATACATGATTAATTGGTTATTTATCATTTCAGAATGACCAAATTATGATCCTTTCTTCATGACCTGCTGGCCTGACATCCCTTAAAGCAGTGCAAGTTCTACCACACCATGCTTTTCTCTCTGCGTGAGCTGGTCCAATGGCTCGGCTTTGCCACCTTCGAGCTCTTCCTCCACCTTGCCGCTCTGCTGGTATTCAGCGTGCTTGTGGCTCTGCGCGTAGACCTGCTGGATAAACTGAGCTGGTGGCTTGTGTTCGTGCCGCTGTTTGCCGCAGACGGCCTCAGCACCTACTTCACAGCCATTGTCTCCATCCGCCTATATCAGGAAGGTGAGGAGCGGCTGGCTGTTCTGCGTCTGCTTTGGGTGCTGACCGTGCTCAGCCTCAAACTGGTGTGCGAGGTGCTGCTTTGCCAGAAACTGGCCGAGCACGACCAGACACGTGACCCGCTCTATGGCCTCGTCGTTTCGCCACTTTTCGTCCTCCTGCAACTGCTCATGATTCGTGCATGCCGCGTTAATTAGTATGAACATGACAGATCATTGCCATTTTAACTGTTTGGCTCCACCCATATGAACTTTAACGATTATTCCTGAGACGTTGTTTGCTCTTGTGTATGCTATTTAAATCGGAGAGAGATTTGGTTACAATTCAGAGCTGCAGCTTAAGTGACCATTTTTTGTAATGTGGTCTTGGCTCAAATCTATAAACATGGTGTCGTTATATCTCATTACAATGCAGTCTTTTGTGTGTGTTTGGGTTGTTTGTGTGTTTTTGTTGGGGTTATTTTTCTAATGTCCTACATGCTGAATGAACATTCTCTCTCTCTGAATGAGGTTGCTCTTCTTTTGCCTGTGTAATTCCAACACTTTATTTGTATATATTGTAAATAAAACATATACACTTTAAATTGCCCTGTGTTCTCTTATTGATTCTCTGTTCAATTTCCCACTAAAGTGAATTCCATAAAGCATTTATTTTTAGTATTTTTTTTCTTTTTGTGTCTTCAATAAATCTATAGAAAGTTGTCCTAGTGATTTAAATCAGACTTGACTTTTGAGCCAATCAGAAACATGGTCTGATCTGCTGATTACTTTTTACTGACTTACTTGCTTAAATGAATGTAACTAAGTTCTGCCTAAGTATAATTGAATTTATATTCATTTTTGGATTGTAGCTTTAATATTAATCTTTGTCCAGTCCCTACATATAAAACAAACAAATGAAATATAAACAATGAATATTAAAATAATAAGACTCAATCCGGGTGCAGAGTGAACATGGACTGACCGCGAGATGGCGCTGCTGTGATAAATAGAACAAAACACTCTAAATTCGCTATTTTATAAATCATTTGCAGTTTGAGTTTTCGGTTCTTTAAAGCGTCCATTTATTGTCGCTGTTACAAACACACACGAAACAAAATAAAAAGGATTTAATGCGCGGATCGTAGAGTAAAACATTATTTTCTTCGTCTTCTTCTGCTTTTATTATTATTATTAGTAGTAGTAGCAGTAGTAGTAACAGTATTCACGAGTACATGGAGACTAAATACAATCAAAATCAAAATAAAATAATGTCCAGGTGATAGCACAACACTTACACCAAATACAAAATAATAATATAATACCTAAACAACAACAACAACAACAACAATAATAATAATAATATACCCAAGTAACAACAACAACAATAATAATAATAATACCTAAGTAACAGTTACAACAACAACAATAATAAAAAGAAGAATAAGAATATACCTAAGTAACAACAACAGTAATAATAATAATAATAATAATAATAATAATAATAATAATATACCTAAGTAACAGCAACATCAATAATAATAATAATAATAATAATAATAATAATATACCTAAGTAACAGCAACAACATCAATAATAATAATAATAATAATAATAATAATAATAATAATAATAATAATAATAATAATAATAATAATACCTAAGTAAGAAGAAGAAGAAGAAGAAGAAGAAGAAGAACAGGAATGTTATCATTCATCTTCTTGTTATTTAATGATGAAAATAAACCATTATAGCAGTTTAGGTGTTATAACACCTTGTACAAGCCATACAACTATACAGTTTTAGATTAAAACAAGGGTAAATAAACACCAAAACAAATGAATTACAATGACCTGATGTGATTTATTTAATAAATCTGTTGATGATATGTGAGGGTTTTTTTTTAATGCCATCCATGTCTATTCGTATGAGACATCATGTGTCAGCTTTTTTTGTTCAAATGTTTTCCAGATCTGAATAATCCCGACATTGTCACATTAAACACAAACACAATGTATGCTATTTTTAAATGAACAATTTCCTGTGTTTGAAGCTATATAATCATTACACAAAAGGTCTCTGATATGCCTCATATTTTGTTGTAAGTGAACTCTGGACGCTATTTATGACTGGTCATGTTGTAGGCCTACAGTCTATTGTGTAAAACCCACAGCTATATAAATCCACCTTACCACACCCACAACCACACCCTCTCTCTCTCTCTCTCTCTCTCTCTCTCTCTCTCTCTCTCTCTCTCTCTCTCTCTCTCTCTCTCTCTCTCTCTCTCTATTCCCTCCTCTCTTTCTCTCTCTGTCTCCCTGTCTCCCTGTCTCTCTCTCTCTCTCTCTCTCTTTGTGGCTTGCCCCCCCCTTTATGCCCTCCCCTCTCTATGCCCCCCCCTCTCTGTTTCCCCCTTTCTCACAGACCCCCCCTCCCCCCGGTCACGGTTAATGATATAAGATATAGCCATTTATAGTTAAAAATGATGCTAGGCTCGTATTAAACCGTAGCATAAACCAGTCCCTTACCCTTTCTGTATTTATGTTGCCCTAATTAATCTTATTACAGCTAGATCACGTGATTCATGTTTATTTATCTCAGCTCATTGGGCTGTTCCTTCAGATCAACAGTGAATGTTCTCATATTATTTTATTTATAACGGTAAATGTGTTTGATTAATCCATGATTCCTCGCCTACTCATAGACTAATAAATAGCCCTGTTTTTATTTATTTATGTCTTGTGGGTAATTTTGTTTGTAAATAAAGCACATTTTCGGGCGGATTTGACGGACTGCGTTGTTATTTATAATAGAGAATGAAAAAGATCAATGGGGCGGGGCGATATGTAAAATAATAGGCGTGTCACAAAGTGCATGCACCAATGGGCGCGCTGCGTTGGAGCCTAAAGACTGACGTCAGTGATTACAGGTGCAGGGGGCGGGGCTACGCGTTACAGGCAGGCAGCATCACGCGAGAATCAGCAAAGGGACGAGAAAGATGTGCGAGAAACAGCGCCGCTAGTCGCTTCCTTTCAGCCCTGAGAGCTTTGGTTGCTCCGCGTCCCCTGCTATCGGTTATCCCTCGTTAATTAACATTCGTCATGTCGGCCGGGGACGTCGGTCTGCTCCGTCAAGAGGCCGGCAAGGAGGGCTCAAGAATGCCGGCCTGGAAACGAGAGCTGCTCGAGCGGAGGAAAGCGAAGGGCGGCGGGTCTGGGCCAGGTGTCGACTCCGTGTCGGCTCGGGTTAATGGCGAGCTAACGGGAAGTGGCAAGGAGGAGGCTACGGGAGCGAATTCTAGCCGGACGTACACCATTACGTCTGCGGGAAAGCGCAGCGGTGCCACCGCCACATCCCCGGACGTGTCACCGGTGAAAACAAAAGACCCCTGGTCGGCCATGGACCCCAACGACAGAGCGACATCAACGGAGAAAACAATAACGGACAACGGCGTGCTTCAGGAGAGCCTGGGTCCCATTAAGGAGAACCCGTTTATCAAACTGGAGAAGGAGCGCAAGAAACGACGGGAGCGAGAGAGCGCGTCCCGGCCGCTGCAGCATATCTTGGAGATGTACGGCTCTGTGCCTGGTGTACGGACCATCCGCGCTGAGAACATCATCATCATTGAATCCGACCCAGAATACTTCCCTGCATCCGGATCGCAGCAGAACGGCAGCCTTAGCGGATACAGCTCTCTCGGTGACCTGCTGGATCGCACAGGTAGTCCGGTTACTGAAATCCGCGCAAAGGAAGTGGTGATCTACGATACAGCGCTGAGTAAAAGCGAGGAGAACCTGAGCACGCTGGGGCGCTGTGAGCTCTCCGACCTGGCGCAGGCGCAGGGCACAGTGAGCCGCATGCTGCAGAAATTCGACAGGAAATACGGAATGTTGCACGGGAAGTCTCGCAGTTCGGAGAACCTCCTAGACTTAGACACGAGTCCTGTCCTTTCAGGTCCCCGAGCCAGATTCCATCATCCAGATGTGGTGCCAAAATGTGCACCGTGCCCACAACCTGGCTCTCCTGTTCGCCTGCCAGCGTATTATAGCCATCCAGTCTTCCATGGTAGCCAGTCTTCCGAGAGGAAATATCACGAGTCTCCTAACGGCTCTGAAAGTAGCAGCCCTGTTCCGGGATCCCCTCAGTCTGTGTCTTCCTTCAGACGTCGCTTTGAGACCGTAGGTGGCCACAGCGTCACTGTCAACAGAGAGGAGACAGAGAGGAATCAGTCCAAACCTGTAAGGGAGAGGGAGTGGGACAGCACTGATGGGGTGTCCAAAGCGAAGGTGCCATGCTCTCCGGAGAGCCACTGTGCCCGTGCCGAGTCCTTGGCGAGCCCCACGTTGCCCCTTATTTCAAACAGATTTGAGATCCGACCTTCGCCGCGCCCAGATCTGTCTACGTTGTCTGCTAGCGATGTCCAGGCTCGTGCTCTCGCCAACCTACGCCTCCAGTCTCGCAATTCCTTCACTGTCATCCCCAAGCGGCCCGGGGTCCCATCAGCGCCTGGCAGCACCGCTCCCTCCAGCCCCATTATGTCTCCTGCTAGCCCACATGTGGAGCCTTCAGTACCCTCAGTGCCAACGCCTGCTGTAACCATTCCAGCTTCTGCGTCTCCAGTAAAAATTGTTGTGGCCCCCTTGCCACCTGTGCCAGACACAACAGAACTGACACGCCCTGAAAGGCCCAGCTCCCCCACCTCATCCTCCTCACCTGATTCAATCACAAAGTCAATATCACCCTCTATTCTCGAGCCAGCTCTTGAGAAATTGCCCGTTACTAATATTGATGACATAGTGGGGGAGTCCTCGCCACCCTTCCCCAGCCCTATGGTGCAGAGGAGGAAAGGAAACACATTTACAGTGGTCCCAAAGCGCAGGACTGATCCCCAGCCTAACACTCCTGTTGTCCAGGAGCCTGTCCCAGAGCCCGCTCAGGAGCCTGTCCCAGTGCCACAGGGGTCACCTTCCTCTGCGGAGGCTCCTTATGTCCAGGTGGGCACGCTACTGAAAAAGCGTTACCCGGCAGCAGAAGAAATTGAAGTGATCGGTGGATACCTGTCTTTGGGCCGATCCTGTTTATCCAAGACTGGCTCCACAGGAAAGAAGGTAAAATATGTCAATTAAAAGATTTTGTGTGAATTTATTGAGGCTTAAAGGGAACAAAAGCCAAATATAGTAACTCATACTGCTGCTATACTGTCTGGTCATATACCATATTAGGTTATTTCTATGGACTGCTGCCTTATGTACTCGGGTATAGTGTTATTCTTGGCTTATCTGGAACATGAGGCTTATTGTCCTGATGGTCTCATCAGACATTTGCTTTATGTGCTTGTGTTTAGTTTGGAAAACCTGACTGCTAAGGGATGTGATATTGAACAAGTGCTCGTTTGATTGTCTTGCATTCTTGTATTATATAATCCTAAGAAATTAGGCTATATCCAGGCAATATAATATAATGTGGACTTTGTGGTAGGATTTTGAGTTATTGCAGGTATCTTCAGTTCTTTTTATAACATTGACTAGTGATTAAGAATCTGTTTTGTCCCAAAAGATTCTTTGGACGTTTTTCTCTATCTTAAATGTGTTTGTATTGAAATAAGTACTGTTTGTTTTGCTAGCTTTCCCACTGTTAGCAAACTTGTGTTTGAGCATCAAAATATGATATTTTCCCCATAATCACAGAAAATGTGCTCTAGTACAAGAATCATTACATAATACAAGTAAACAATAAACTGAGCTTTGCTAACTGGCATTAAGACTGAAGTTTTATGCGAGATTAGAGCTCCAAGTCCGATAATTAGAAACTAATATTGCTCTACATACCTTCAGAATCTCCGAAAATTTTTAGTTTGACTTGGTTAAATAGTTAAATAAAACTAGAACATTTTTTCTTACTAGAGTTGCAAATTAAGTCTAAAAAGTAGACCAGAAACAGAGATTTGAAACAGACAACATTGAACGAATGTTTGTTGCTGTAGTTCTGCCTAGTTAATCAGATTACACTGAAGGCCTCGATCACCTGGATTAGGGTGTTAGATTAAGGCTGGAACTAAATTCCTCTGGGCTGTAGATTAAAATTAGGGTGGTGCAGCCATGATTGTGAAGCACAGTCATCAAGAGGGATCAGACTTTTTGCTTACTTGTTAGTTATCATCATGTCGGCTCATATAGACCACTGCTCGAATTATTGATACCTGAACATGAACGAAAGGTCTTTTTGTGTGAAGTCATGTGTCGTAAAGTCTTGCATTTCTGCAAGGGCAAAACAAATCTAACATATCGACTTCTAACGATTTTCTTCCACATGAACTACTAAACTACCGCTAAGTTTGTTTTAAAGTTTCAACACTTCAGGTTAAATCTGATTTAATCCTTAAACACGATTGTTGTGAATTACAAATGGCTAAACCCAAGCTGTTGTTTTGGACAAGTCTCACTTCCACTTGCCAATTGTTTGTAGCTGGTAAAACTAGCTATCTACTACCATGGATTATATTTTGAATAACAACAAAATCACAGCGGAGATCCAGTACAATGGTAAACATAGAGGTTTAGGTATGTCATGTTTGTTTTTGTTGTCACTGTGGCTAATACAGTTAGCAGAGATTCTTCTCGACCCGTTCGTATGCTGGTCTTAATCCATGTTGCAGTTGCACTTAAATTTGACTAAATATCTAAAAGTGAAATAATGATATAAGATATTAATCAAGATTTAATTAAGACATTAATAAAGACGTCATTACTGTTACTTCAGTGCTTCCTACCAAATTTATCATTACTGTGAATTATTTCTAACTAGCTAACTAACAAGCTAAATTGACAGGTTTGTGAGGAGACTTTTAACTCATATTCGTAACTGTTTACAATCTTTACTGCTAAGTCTGTTCAGATAGCCAAGAAAAGCTAACTAGACAGAATTCTGACAGGATTTTATTTATATTTATTTATAAATGGTCAGGAATCGGCGGTAAACTAGCTCGGGTGATCTGTCTCGACAGGGGTTGAGAGAATTTTTGTCATATTAAAAATGTATGTTATATATAAAGAATGTAATCATAAATCTAATTCTATTCAAATGTAAAATAAGACATTTGGATTTAAATTGCGGATCAAAATACAACCAAAATCACATTTAAATGCCCTTTGATCGGCTGCAGTGCCAGTGTGTATTTACACATATATGAATGTCAAAATTATGAAATGTCAGACCATATATTATTATATAATTATTCTAATTTATTATAGTTGTTATTATTATAAATTAACTTGTGATTTTTTTTCTTCTTCACTACAATGGTCCCTTCCTACTGCCAGTGACACACTTGTATTGTTTTGCTTTTATGCATATCAAGTGTCACAACGGAGTCGATCTTGTTTCACACCGTGACAGATTTAGACGACTCCCTTTTTAAATCCCAGTTAGCCATAAATACCCATGACCTGTTCTCTCTTTATCTCTCTATGGTGCCTGTCACACCTAGACAGGTACAACATGTCTGTCTTTAAAGCCTGACCACAGCAGCACAGCTTCTTGTCCCCTAGACTCTGTTAGAATTAGGCCTTTTCTTTCTTTCTAAGCTCTCGCTCTACTTTGAAGCTTTTGGACGGACGGAATTGAGAAATAGTGGCAACTTTAACAACATGCAATTTGTGTGGAATCTGGGCACAGAGGCCACAACATTTTTTTTCTTTTCCTTTTCTCTTTTTGTGGACTAGCTGTTCTTTTCCAGTTGTTTCCTTAAGTAGATTAAGCGGCTGATGTGATCCACACTTTCCGTCTCCTTTAAGATTCAGGTTTATGGCCTGATTACTTCACATGCTGTTTGCTTTCAGGAGTTTAGGTTGGACTTTGCAGTTCCTCCTGTTTTATGATTCGTGGCTGGAAAAAGTTCAGCTGTCCCATGAAAAATGTTGGATAGAAAAAAAAAATAGTGGATTCAGAGTTTGGATAGACGAGCAGTCGAAATGTCAAGGTGCCAAAAAGGAAAGTAAGAAAAGCCTGTTGGAAGCTCCAGATGCTGTCAGGCAGACAGAGACCATCACTGTGCTTTTATGCTATAATTAATAAAGGTTGATTAAAAATACAGGACAAAGTATATAAGATGACTACGTTTTTTATAGTCTGTCCTGGTTAATGAAAGTGTGAAGTCTGGAGCTTTAGAAATATAAATAGCAGTTTTATTTTGGGCAAAGTGGAATTCTGCTCACTTTATTTATCTGAACACCTGCTCATTCATGCAGTCCGTTCTGCTTCATCAGCATCATTCATATCATGCATCAGAATGAAAATGTGATCTCTCACTGTGACTCAATGTGACCTGACAGTCAGCGCCACATGGGCTGCTTTGAGTGATTTAGATATTTCCAACAGTATTTAGACTTCACACAGGATAAACCGCAAAACACTCACGGAGGACAGAGAACAACCAGACTGGTTCGAATTTCCTGGAAAGCTATGTCTGTTCCATATAATAACCACTCAATAACCTTTAATGTGTTTGAGAGCATTGATGAGCAACAGAAGACCATGACTGGTTCCTCTCCTGTCAGCCAAGAACAGGAAACTGAGGCTACATTGGGCACATAATTGTGCGAATAAGCAGGTGTACAGATGTACGTGAGTTCGTTTAAAGTGCACTACATTTGTTCTAGGGTGCTATTATGTAGTGTTCATATGAGCTAATGCCTTGCTATTCAGCCTGGTTTAAATATGCATTGTGTAAGATTGTTGTGTAACAAATGTAAAATGGAGCCAAATACTGACAATAAAAATGTAAAGTGCGTGCAAAACTAAAAACGTAAACAACCTGCTTTTTTTTTTTTTTTTTTTTTTTTTTAATTAATGTATTTTATGTATTAAAACCGGTGCTGCTTAAAAATGTCGTCCAGCTTAGCATCCTCTTTCTCTAGACACAAAATATTTATTCCGTTTTTGGAAATGTATGATTTGTCTGGATGGAAGAAGCAAAAAAAAACAAAAACAAAAGAAAATCGAAAAGGTTTGTTTTTGAAGAAAAGGCTTTGACCTGCTATTGGTATAAAGTGAAGACTTGTAATTAAGAAAGTGTTTGCATATATGTATATTCGTGTGTGTGTGTGTGTGTGTGTGTGTGTGTGTGTGTGTGTGTGTGTGAGTGACGCATACTGTCCCGTGATATAAAATTGCTACACTTGAGCACACTGTAATTAACAATGAATGTTCAGTTTATGGGTTTTAGCGATACTTAGATACGCTGTTAATCGAGTGCTTTGGATGAGTAGTACAGAGCAGTACGTCACTTTACTCTTTGCTTTATAATACTGTGTGGGAATGCTGAAGAACTTTTGAACTTTAGAGTATGAATAAATGATGGTAAATATGTCACGTTTTGCAGTGTCAGATGTCAGCCGAGCGGCGACCTGTCTGTTCCGACTTCCTTTTGAGCGTCTGTTTGCTTACTGTAACGGATTAGACAAAGGCGCGGCTCTGATGTAGCATCACGTCACATCAGTCCAGGGCAGTGTGCTTGAGAGTATGTGCGTGTTTTTGTCATGTACACGGTTAAACACAGTGTACAACCTGCGGTGAAATAAAACAACCTCAAAATCACTTAAAAATAAGAGTGAATAGAAATAAGAAGAATTAAAATTGAATATGACTTGTAGGGGGGGCACGGTGGCTTAGTGGTTAGCACGTTCAACTCACGCCTCCAGGGTTGGGGGTTCGATTCCCACCTCCGCTTTGTGTGTGTGGAGTTTGCATGTTCTCCCTGTCCCTCGGGGGTTTCCTCCGGGTACTCCAGTTTCCTCCCCCGGTCCAAAGACATGCATGGTAGGTTGATTGGCATCTCTGGAAAATTGTCCGTAGTGTGTGAGTGTGTGAGTGAATGAGAGTGTGTGTGTGCACTGCGATGGGTTGGCACTCCGTCCAGAGTGTATCCTGTCTCGATGCCCGATGACGCCTGAGATTGGCACAGGCTCCCCGTGACCCGAAAGTTCGGATAAGCGGTAGAAAATGAATGAATATGGCATGTAGTTATGTTCCATACTACATGTAATAACAGTATAATATGACGTGCAATTAGGTTACATGTAATAACAGTTGTGTGTGTGTGATTTTAATTATTGTTACATCTTCAAAATAGTTCAATATTTGATCTTAGTTATCGTAACCTTTAGTTCCATATTTTGCCTTTAACATTTATCTATGAAAATGTTTACTATGTTTGACTAATATATGCCTGTAAAAATGTTTCTAAATTTACCTGACGTAAAAAACGTCTCTAAGTTACGTGAAATATTCTGAAAGGGTTAAATGAGCCTCACCGTGTCTGTGTCTTATATGGACATGAAGTTGAAAGCATGGTCTATTACGACTGACTGGCATTTTATTTAAAAAAAAAAAAAACACCCGAGTGCACGTGAGTACGGAATAAAATCAGCATCACAAAAACGTTTGTGAAATTTTGAGGTAGTTTCCTAGTTTACACTAATCTTCTCCCCCCCCAAATTTTGCCGTTATTAAAAAGTCCTTCAAAATCCAAAATTAAAATTAGCATCGTTCACTTTCTCCCTCGCAGGACGTACGGCGTAACTTGACACACACAGGAAATAGAACTGCATTCTCCTGCATTCAGCTTCCTGTCTGTTTGACTTGTGTGAAAGTCCACCCTGTTTAATAATTCATCAGGGACAAGCTTGTCTCCACCCTGATCCCACCATCCTAATGTTACTGTCCCCTGCACACACACACATCCTCCACTTGTGCTCCTGTCTTACATCACTTCCTCTTCCTCCTGTCTCGGCCGGCTCCTGACCTCGAGTATAGCACCGAGCTCAGAGGAAGGGCACACTTACAAACACACACATGTATGCTGTTACTGCTGCAGCTCATTTATGTGTGTGTGTTTGTGTGTGTGTGTGTGTGTGTGTGTGTGTGTGTGTGTGTGTGTGACTTTGTCTTGTCTTTGTTGTATCTTGCTTTGTGACACAGATTTCTGAGCTGAAGGTGATTAAGTGATCTTATGTGCTTTCTATTGTGTGGGCCCATATCAGTGTTGTGTGTGTGTGTGAGTGTGTGTGAACATGTCTGTCGTGTCCCTCACGCTTCCACAAAGGAGTCTATGTAATTAGAATTCAGCCTCCACAGTGCCACTGTCAATGCCATGTTTAATTCAGGAAGTGTGTGTGTGTGTGTGTGTGTGTGTGTGTGTGTGTGTGTGTGTGTGTGTGTGTGTGTGTGTGTGTAGAGGAGTACGGTATAGAGAGCAGGACGAGGACATTTTTGAGAGCAGTGGGCACGATGGAGTGCGTAAAGCCTAGATGCTGATCTTTAAAGTGTTTCTTTAACTTGTAACTTTTCAGGAAATACAATTGAAAAAAAAAAAAAAAACTAAACCTGAATGAACAATTCAGACCTCACAATGGAAACCAGCGTCGGCGTTTCTGAGTTTCAGTATCGGCCGTGCCTAGTCTCTAGGGAAATTTGTTTTTGTAGGGTGCATTTAAAATATAATGCAAACTGCATTCAAATACACACACTGCTTCACATGTGTCACGTTCAAGAAGAAACAATGTGCTCAAGCCGCACGCTGTGGTGAATCATTACTCTGTTTGTGTTTGTGTGTTTATATGTTTGTGTGTGTGTTTGTGTGTGTTCATATGTATGTGTGTGTTTGTATGTGTGTGTCTTTTTTTTTTGTAGCCCCAAGGTGTGTTTTTGTTACTTTTAAGCTTAAGGTTCTGACTAAATCATTGAGCTTGTGGTTATGATTGTAGTGTTTAGTGTAAAGTGTATAGTTTAGAGCGATACATTTGTCAAATAAATATAAATAATATGTTTAGAAACATAAATTATTTATAAAAATTATTTTTTTAAACTCGTGATTGGAGTGGGTATTTATTTGTGGTGTTACTCTGTAATGAACTATTTGGAGGCTTCCCCTGTTCCATGCCCCCATTCTCTCTCTCTCTCTCTCTCTCTCTCTCTCTCTCTCCAGCACTTGTCTCTTCATAGCGGTCTGCTCTCTCTCTCTCTCTCTCTCCCTCCCTCTAGCACTTGTCTCTTCATAGCAGCCTGTGCTCTTAGTCTCTCTTTCTCTCTCTTTCTTTCTCTTATTCTATGTTCATCTCTCTCTCTCTCTCTCTCTCTCTCTCTCTCTCTCTCTCTCTCTCTCTCTTTCTTCCTCTATAATGTCTCTCATCCCTCCCCCACTCTACACTCACACTCACTCTCTCTTTCATATACCCATGGTGCCTGTTGCTGAGCAACCATGATCAACAGCCATTCCATCCCTTAATTAGAAATTCTTTCTCTCTCTCTCTCTCTCTCTCTCTCTTTCTCTCTCTCTCTCTCTATTAAACTGGTATAAACACTGTCTTATCAGCAATAATGAACTGGATTTTAACATAGTCTTAAGGTAAAAGTGTGATTTTTTTTGTCAAATGTTTTTGGACTGGGAGCAAAAACAATCCACTAAAAATCACATCCTGGCCCTTGGAACTGAAACTGAACAGAATCACGAGGACCCTACATACTTTATTTTCATCCAAAATAACTCCACCTTAGTCATCAACTTCCTCCCAAACAGGGCATAATGCTGTCTCTCATTCTGATCTCTTTCATTTAGACATGATCACACAGAGTCAGATCTAAACGTTAGCATAACGCTACTGTCACAAGCTGACTCAGCACTTTCTGTGAGGCAGCGGAAACATCACAGCACTTTTATTTTAAACCTTAAATTCTCATCGACAGTAAAGGACATCTGATGTCATTTTGAGTCAGTGTACTTTAGTGGACGATTACTGACAAAAGATGAATGCATTATAAATGTTTATAATCACATATAGGTACCAGAGACAGAAGAAATAAAAAAAAAAAACTGCTATTTTTACCAGTACACTAGTGTTCCAGTATAAAAAAAATTAACTTTTTTATTTTTATTTTTCAACCTTTCTATGAATATATTACCCCATGTAGGCTACATACAAACAGATTCCTACATAATACACCACGAGTAAGAAAAGTTACCAAAATTGACACGCGGCATGGATGGAATTGTTGATGTTGCTTTCTGCCAGCGTTTCTCATACACACCCTGAGGTAACTTATGTGATTATTGCCTCAAGTATCTGGGCTTGAGTTATAAGCCTACTTTTGTTGGCCTTCTTTTGCTTGGTTCAATTGCCCCAGGCCTCCTTGTTACACAAGTGTGAATTAAGATAATGGGAGCAGTTTAAAGGTGTTTTGTAGCTTAGAGATGCTTTGGAGGTCATGCGCACACGTTTATCACAATATCAGACGTATAAAATGTAAAAAGCGTTTCACTGCATGTCGTACTGTGTGTGGACGTGTGAGCATCCTGAAGTGGAAAACCTCTCTACAATCCCGGATGATTCCGGATATGTTTATTGTTTTGTTTTCTGACATGTTGTAAGCTCAGTTTGTGATTATATATATATATATATATATATATATATATATATATATATATATATATATATATATATATATATTTGTGTGTGTGTGTGTGTGTATATATAAAAGAAATCCTCTATATACTGTAGTAAGTAATTTTAGTAATGAACAAAATAAATTTGATTCAATGAACATCTTGATTGATTGATCATTTTTAATGAAGCGAAAACCTGAAATTGTTTTTATATGAAACATCTAAAAGATTAACTGTTTACAGTTCAAACCTGCAAAACAATTCTCTGTTTTGATTCGTCGCTGGACTGACGGATCATATTTGACGGCTCACCTTCGCACCTTCACCTCACGCTACTTTACATACAGTCCTCTAGTTCCTCTGGACATATAATGGAATTACTGTGTCTCTAGTTATTATGTAACTCTGTGCATGTGTCAGTCACAGCCACCCTGATATAAAACTCTATGATATAAAAAGGGCAGCATTTCCCTAAAAGGAGCTGTATTTCATCCTAAAACAGATTTAATAAAGTAAAGTCTCTGGACTTCTGGCTTTTACTGACGCATTGTGATGCCACAGAAACCCAGACGTCTGAACAGAGCAAGAGTTATTTTGTAAAACAAAGCAAGTCTGAGCCACTAAATCACCATGATATGTCTCTCTTTCTCTCGCTCCCTTTCACTCTCTATCTATCTATCTATCTATCTATCTAGCTAGCTAGCTAGCTAGCTAGCTAGTGAAATATTTCTGCTAACAAGCTTTTCCAGTCACACACACAAACACAGACACACACACACACAAACACACAGACACACACACACAGACACACACAAACACACACACACACACACACACACACACACACACACACACACACACACACACACACACACACACACACACACACACTCCAGACTGACCTCGAATCTTGTGTTCACTTGCCAGCTTCCGCATCACAGTGTACTGCCAAGTAGAGGCCATAATTCAGGGAGGTGCTCCCCCTTCGTGTGTGTATTTGTGTGTGTGTGTGTGTGCGCGTGTGTGTGTTCATGTGTGTAGGGGGAAGTGCGTGAAGACACAGTCTCAGCCTTGTCCAAGTCTTCTAATTAGGGCAGGCTATCTGGCTCCTCGTCCCCAAAAGGGTGTCCTACTCCAAATTCACTACAAACTGCAAAGTGCATTATGGGTATTCTCTTCCATCTAGTGTGCACAAATTAGTGCACGGTGTGTTATACTTACCGGTGACTTTATTAGTATCAGCTGTAGACCTGCTCATTTGGGCAATTATCTAATCAGGCAGCAGTACAGTGGATGAAGCCATGCAGAGACACGTCAAACGCTTCAGTTCATTTTCACATCAGAGAAATTGAACGGCTTTGACTGGAGCGTTGTTGAGTCTTTCAGTACACACTGCTGATCCGAAAACTGGGATTTTTACACAGAGTCTCTAGAGATTAAGCAGAAGGGCAGGAAAAACAAGCTAACAAATAAAAACACCCAGTAAGCAGTAGTTCTGTGGGTGGGAGCACATTGTTGAGGAGAAAGATCAGAGTAAAATGGCCAGACTGGTTCGAGATGAAAGGAAGGCCGTGGAAACTCGAATAACCACTCGTTACAACCGTAGTGAGCAGTAACGCATCTCTGAATGAAACTATGGTGTGTCGAGGTACAGTATATTACATTCATCTGTCTAATGATGAGTTTGATGAGGCAACTCTGTGCTGTTTACTTTCTGTATAAGTGTACTAGCATCTTATATAAATGATGATGTCTGGTGCTTTGTGTGAACACCAGTATAGCCTGGCAGTACCAGTGGAACCATGGCTTCAAATCAAGACACTAAATACTCACTAGTCAAGAGTGAAGAGTGATTTGAGACTGAGAAGAACTCTTTATACAAATTAGACATGTTGAGCATCACATTGGAGAATCTCACTGTGCTGGTTGTCCTTTGTCTTTCATATACTCGACTCAAACAACTTTTAATTCTTAGCTACGTTTAGTCCAGGTCAATAAAGGAAGACATGCCACGGTATTAAATTGTCCCAGTATTTTGTTTAAGATTTTCTTTTGATTCTAGTTACTTCCAACTCCGATAAAACAATGAAGCACATTCCCACAAGCCAAGTGATCGACTGTGGGCACATTCAGTCTTTCGAGCCCTAGCTTTCACTTAAGACTCTAAGCCTTTTCTCCCCAATATGACAAAGTTCCTACTTTCACAGAAACTCGTCACAGAATGTCTGACCCTAAGACACATCTGACAACCAAAACTCCCAAAAGCACTACATCCACAACACAAAATTCTCCATGAACACCAGAATTTCCTCAAAGTAATGTTTGATGTTATGTTTTTTGTTTATTTATTTTTTTTTTAAATGACCCACAATACAAATATCAGCTTTCGTTCTGACTAACCTGACTTTGAGCTAGTACAATAAAAAAATAGTTAGCACATTCGCCTCACACCTCCAGGGTTGGATGTTTGATTCCCGCCTCCGCCTTGTGTGTGGAGTTTGCATGTTCTGCCCGTGCCTCGGGGGTTTCTTCCGGGTACTTCGGTTTCCTCCCCCGGTCCAAAGACATGCATGGTAGGTTGATTGGCATCTCTGGAAAATTGTCCGTAGTGTGTGAGTGTGTGTGCCCGGCGATGGGTTGGCACTCCGTCCAGGGTGTATCCTGCCTTGATGCCCGATGACGCCTGAGAAGTTCGGATAAGCGGTAGAAAATGAATGAATGCATGAATGATAATAATAATAAGAAGAAGAAGAAGAACACAGGGCATGCGCTGTAGCGTTATTGGTAGCTTTACTGATACTATGCCTGATAGAGCGTCTGCAAATCTCCCAAATAAACCTCGTCCTAATCATCGTTCGTTCGGAGCAGTCATTAACAGCTTGAAGTGTTTATTATTATTATTACCTATTTATAAATGTTATAAAATGAAATATTCAGATTCTATATTATTAATTATGAAACAATACACTTCAGGGACATTGCTGTTAATGATTAGTGTTGGGATGGTGTGATATTTCCCCTTTATTATCTTGATTATTTTATTGTTAAAACACAGCCATTATTTTAACACCGCACAAATCGTTGAAGTCTTTAAATCTTTCAGTGATTTACTAATGAATGGCTACTTTCTAAGACGATTTTAATTCCACCACGTGTTTGTTCTTGTGAAACCATTTAAACAAACACGACAGAAATCTCGATTTCACCTCTGAATTCAAATGTGTATGAAAATGTTGTTACGCAGGCAAACGCTGCGAACTCTGAAGGTCATGCCTCAAAGTGTAGAAAAGGCTTTTAGTCTCGCTATATGATAATTAAAACAAATATTTTCTCTATATAGTTTTGAAGTGTTTAGTTGAAATGCCTTTTGGATTAAAGTTTTGGTTTGTAATCCTTCGATTTGTGCCTGAGTTTCGGTGTTAGTGACTATACAGTTCTCACGTGGACCTTTGTGACGTCAATGAAAGCATTACATTTGCTTACACTCCCAGTCCTTATGTCGCAGGTCCATGACAGTTCAGCGTTACCAGAGCACACACATCCACACAGCTTCTACAGCACGACCTAACGTCCTGTTACTGTTATAGTGTGTGGTGGTCTAGATAAACCCACTGGATGTTGATGCTGGTTAAGTAGCATGACGCTTTAAAAAAAAAACATGGCTATAAAAATACCAGAAAACTATAAATGAGGGCGGCCTAAAACAGATGGTGGTGGTCAGGTTTAAAATACCATGTTTTTTAGATGTTAAATAAAAACGAAAATCAGTAAATAGCAGTCAGTGTCTAATTGGTGGCTGTAGAATCTGAATGTCATCACGAGACATCTGCGCATTTCAGTATATGAGCGAAGTAGGTGACCTGAAATTAGTATCGATGCATAAACACTCACTCGATTGTATGATGTATTATAATATATGTAAGAAATATTATATCTTCACATTTGCAGGAAATGACTTTTCACCATGTAAAGGGTTTTCTGTAGCTGCTACATAGAGATATATTAGCAATAAGGTAGCAGTTTATTTTGTCTAAGATCAAATCATTACGATGAATACGAAGAACACATTAGATTAAAAGTATTCTCCCTACTCAATCAAATGTCCACAGAAGAGCACAAGATCACATAAAACAACGATTGTACATTAGCCTCAGAAATGACCTTTTTTCACCGCACTTAACACATCCTCGCCTTACTAACACCAGCTGGTGTGTTAGCTTGTTAGCTCCTTGCCTCCATACGCTTCCCATGTGTGTTTACAGTCGAAGCCTCATGGAGATTAGAGCGGATTTAGGACAGGACATGCATACTGAGATCAACAGCATGGTTCAGGATGCGTAACACACGTGTAACAGGAGGGTCACGAGATTGCATTTATGTACTGAAATTAGCTTAAGGATATTCTTTCTCTGATTAGTTTATGGGCAAATCCAGTAAGGATATATATTTATATATAAAGTTGAGACTGCTGGATAGTATAGATAAAGAAGGCATAGTTCAGTTTAGGTAATGATGTTAATATATCAGGAAAACAAGTCTGTAATTGTTAGATACTGGGCTTGGGTTCAAAACTGATACTATTCAAAATGCATGAGCTGTAACACGAATTATAGCAATAAGGAAGCGCAGAATAATCCAGTAGGGGATTTTGAATCTGATTGGATTGCTTTCTAATCCCTGTGTTACTTTCATTTATAGATCTTCTAGTTTGTTAAAGGTTAACATTCAGCCCCGACTCTTACAACTTCAAATGACAAGACAGAATAGAAGGATGTGAAGTAAGTACAATCGTAAGTGCTTCGTTAAGGAAGATCATAAATCAGAGAAATAAAAAGGGCTGTAGTGTTATCCTGATTTCGGCCCCAACATGTCACCTCAGTGGCAGACTATATTTTGGGACATGTGGTTTGCCCGAGGACTGCTTTTGGTTATAACCAAGCAGGTTATTTTTAAGTCACCTCCATAGTCGGGGTATAAAATTGTAAAATTGTCATGTCATTGTTGTAAATATTAAGAAAGATTTATTGCAAATTTTGTGTCTTTTTTGTGTATTAATCTCACACCCAAACTGTCTTTAGTTACACGGCTAGCTAGCCATTTTAGTTTTGCACTGTGTTTAATGCATTAATAAAGCAATAAAGAAACAATTCACAATTTAGAGGTCATATCCTGACCTGTACACTTAACATGTTTGTTCTTGAGGTTATCACACTAATGATTACCTTCTCTTTTTTATTTTGGAGATAAAGCATATACACACTCCGGGATCAGCGTTTGGAGTCAAACGTCTGTACAAATATTTCAGGGCATCATTTAAATAATATTTAAACATTCTGCGCTTTGCTTTTAATAAAGTATACACTAGTCAGGTGTTGAGTTATACAAGGCCAACTTTGCAATGTATTTTTAATTTTATTTAATTTTCCAAAGCATTGCCATACAGGTTTCTTGTGACAGCTGGTGTTTTCTTTTTCTTTTTTCTTTTTTCCGTTTTTGTTTTTTTGTTTTTTTGTTTTTAATAAAAAAAAACAAACTATAAGCTGGAAACGTTGTCCTGGAAAAGTAGTTAAAAATTCATTTCCGTTCTTCAGACCATGAAATTATTAAAACCATTTATGCTTTGGAAATGCTGTTCAATTCAGAAAAGCAAACAAACAAACAAACAAAACAAAAACATATAACCCCAAATAAATATTGAATTAAATATGTCCTTAAAATATGAAAAAGGATTAAATAAAGTAAGAACGGTATTAAAATTTTATTTGAGCTCATTGTTAATATACAAGGGGGACACGGTGGCTTAGTGGTTAGCATGTTTGCCTCACACCTCCAGGGTCGGAGTTCGATTCCCGCCTCCACCTTGTGTGTGTGGAGTTTGCATGTTCTCCCCGTGCCTCGGGGGTTTCCTCCGGGTACTCCGGTTTCCTCCCCCGGTCCAAAGACATGCATGGTAGGTTGATTGGCATCTCTGGAAAATTGTCCGTAGTGTGTGAGTGTGTGAGTGAATGAGAGAGTGTGTGTGCCCTGCGGTAGCGGTAGCAAATGAATGACTGAGTGAGTGAGTGAGTGAGTGAGTGTTAATAAACACCGCTAGTAAAATTTTTACGTTTTAGAAATATAACGATAAACCTAGTGTTTAAGTACATTGAGAAATGTCTGACTATTGTGCTAGAAACAATACACAATTAAATACACATGATTACATCATGTCAAATCCAGTTAAATTCCCAGACTGCGTAGTTATAAGGCAAAAGGCTGCACATACAGTACGAGTTATTAGAAAAGACACATGTTTATCATTCAAACAAGAGTTGAAACTGTTTTTGGAGATTTTCTTGTTTCTAGGTGACATGACAAGACTTTTTTTGTTTATGTTTGTTTTACGTGTAAGTACTGAAATTCTAAGCCCTATAATCTAAGCACCAACAGGTAGTACTGTAACTTGTTTTGTGGATGTTCCATAACATTAAATATAACAGTAATTGGATAAAAAAACATCCTTTCTGCTCCTTTAGAAATTTAAAGTTTAAAGTTTTTTTTAATTTATTGATCAAAAATTGGGAATGTGTGCATGGTAACATTTGAACACTTCAGCTATGTTATTGAGAATCTAAAATGTACTGTGACAGTCTGTCATCGATTATTTTCCTATAACAGCACAATCTAAACAGTTATGTTATCCCCATATGTGATACTTTATTCATTACTCTGTCTTGCACTGAAAGTGACACTGTCGATTTTTTTCTGTCCTCCACAGCTGAAGATCTCTTTTAATGAGTCGAGCCTGCAGAGCACCTTCGAGTACCCATCCGAGAGCAGCCTCTGGGACAGTGATGAAGAGAAAGAAGAGGGAGGAGGCGGAGGAGAGGAAGAAGGAGGAGTCGGTGTGGAAAGGATCCACATCCCCCGGCCGAGTTACACCTCCAGCCCGACCGGTCACAGCCCCAACAGCACTGGTGAGATGGCAAGGAAATGAACAGAATACGAGGAAGACAGAGAGAAAGGGAGGGATAGATGGATGGATGGATGGGCAAACAGGCCCGGAAATAGATTCAGCCTGAGTTAATGATACACTTTCTACTCATGTGGCTCAGAAGGAATTCCTGTTTGAGGAAATGCACACTGATTCAGGGTCAGTGTTCGTGGTAGCTAAATTTAGAAACAGCAGCAATACGAGTGTAATGAAATACTCTTACTGCTCAGTCCTGACACCTGCTGGTCAAACGTGGTGAGAAAATAAAAATACCAGGGAAAATGTTCATTTCTTTAAAACGCATTACAAGTTTATACATCACACGTTAAAGAGCCAAGAGACGAAAATGCTTTCTTTTAATGATAACACTAGTGTGGTTACATTAGCCAAGGGAGAAAAAAAAATATCCGTGAACATTCGTTTGATAATTAAATGGTTCTGGTTCAGCAGTGCATCTTAGCATGAGGTCTGACTGATAGCATTTAATCCAAACCAAAAAACTCCACTAAACTTCCGGGTTTTGTTGTCTGTACATTATGTAATTTGAATATCGTTTCTCTTCCAATGGCAGGAAAAAACTATATTAAATAATCTACCCTGTTCTCATTCATTACCCACGACATTTGATATTCGTTGTTTCAGTCACTGCTATTGAGCAAATCTAGGAAGAGTGTCATCATCTGGATCACCTGTTCAGATTTGTTAAGATCGGGGTGCCAAAACTTACTATTTCTGCCCTTTGTTTCATGTCAAGTCATGTTTACTATGATGTTAATTCTGTAAACGTCATGCTTCTGCCGTCAGATCTGTCCAGCTACACTCCAAAGCACTCTGCGGACTTTACTGCCTGGCAGGAGAAGAAGCTCAGTGACTCTACAGACTCGGGAGATGCAAATTCTCAACCTGACGACATGTCAGATGAGGTGATGGTGAGTCACCTGTTTGTTCAGTGTTCTGGAAAAGTGCAGAAACTTTTGAAAGATTTTCTTTTTGTGTGCGAGTGTGAAAGTAAATCCGTTTCCTGACGTGTACACTCACCATCCAGTTTATTAGGAACACCGTACATTCATGTAGTTATTTAATCAGCCAATCATATAGCAGCAAAAAAAAAAACAAAACATGCCCTTAAACAGTCACCAAACTTTATACATCTGTTTATAGTTACATTTAATATTGTGGATCATCTCAGAGACAAGCTAGTTCCCATATGTATTATATAGATATTATAGCAGCTATAAACAGAAGTCTCTTTCTTTATGCTAATGAGACCAAAACACTTCTCGATACTGAGAAAGCACAACGTGTAAACTCCATCTTGAAGACTTTATTGCGGTGGAAAACTCCTCCTGTAAATATCAAATAAACATCTCCTTCGTATGATCATCTTGTTTTTTTTTTTAAAATCCATTTATTATCTGTTTTATCGTGTAGAGCGTCTAGCACGCGTATGAGCTGTTGCTATAGAAACAACATTATTGTGATACTATTAGAGAGACTTAGGTCGAAACGTAAAAACCAAACGAGCACAAATCATTTCCATAATATTCACAAATTAATTTCTAGTATTTATTTGCAAAGAGCAACAAAAACACGTCATTATTCTGACTAAAAATCTAAAAGTACATTTTATTCTTTTTTCCCCCCTGTTTAATAGTTGACGCCAGCGGACAGCTCCTCTCTCTCCGACTTCAGCAGCGAACCAGCTCTATACTTCTAAACTTCCCCAGAACCCTGAAACACACAGGACCAACCACCAGCCAGGACAACTCACAACCACACACACACACACACACACAAATCACAGATAGAGACGAGAAACTCCAGTCGCATTCACACAAACGAACGTCTTTCCGTTCCATCTCCGCTGAGGTTTTTCAGCCAACCTGTACGGTTGATTTTATTTGCTTTTGTCTTTCTGTCTCCACGTGTTTTATGTACTGAAAGAGACCGTTGAAAACAAAAACATTTTTAAGGCTCAAACGTAGCCTTTCTGTCCCTCGCTCTTGGGATGTGTGTAGCATTGTTCACCTCATGAAAGTGACCAAATTTCCTACACATGGAAGAAGAAGCTTGGACTCAGCTGATGTACTGTACATAATAAGGCTGACAAGGATAAGGAGAACAAAGGAAAGAGACAGTACATATAGCAGTACATAACAAACGGAAGGGTGCCACAATTCTTGTTCTTTTTTTGTTCTTGGTCCACCACTTTTACTGTTCTATATATGTTTCATGTTTCCTGGATGTCTGTGTTGTGCAACTTGTCCAATATGAAGCTCCTATTCTATGACCTCGTACATCTAGTTTGCTCATTTGAGTCAGATTTGTGTTGTGTTGAGATGTTTTTAAGCAAGCAGCTCTAAAGCCTGAGTTATGCTTTAATCTGAACTGGCAGGGTGGAACAGACACAACAAAACGTCATAGGTGAAAGAGCACAGTGCTTGTTTTTTTTACTGCGGCCTTAATGATCGCATGAAGTAACTTTCGTCATTTTGGGGGATTTCCTAAACAGGTTAGTTGTATCATATCACAAAAAAAGAAAGAGTAAATTTTAGCAAAGCCGATCTCGGACACTACACTGTGATAAATAGTGATGCCTAACTTGACTCACTGTAACGACTTATTGTATGAACCGACTCTTTTTATTGAATCAGTTGAACCATTTCTGTCTTCAGTCTGTCTGGGACAAAAGACACTGGTTTACGAATAAACCAAGACCTCGTGTAAACCAAGAGGATAGTGTAAGATCCTAAAAGGTTTCAGAATTTCCAGTTCATTATATGGTACACGTCAGTCCAAGTGAATCAAAATGAGCCAAATTGAGTTAAGTGTGAACACAGATCGAGTACGGAATAATTGAATGAACTTCGTCATCAGCTATGTTTGAATATGAGAAACTGAAAAATCGTACAGAGCCGTTACAAGGCGTAATAGGACAAGTGTGCTGTTAGTACAGCAGTTGGTTGGAAAGCTTATACTAAACCATACAACTTTCACAGAGCCGGAGTTATAAATCTGTAAACGTGGACTATAATGAGAGAACTTTCGTAAATCGAACTTTCACTCAATACCGAACGAGTTCGGTGTCTACGAGCCAATCACCGAGGAAGAGGGTGGGAACTTCTTACGAGCGATTTTTACAAACTGCCAATAAACCGTATTCCGTTTGAAGCATAACTCAGACTTTATGGAACTCGGACTTTATCAGACTTTATTAAAGGACTGAAAGTTTTCAAAGAACACAAAGCAGCACTTTAGATACACAGCTATTATTACATAAACAACCAGCTCCGATCTATTTCTAACACTGTGACAGTGACGTAACGGCGTGTGGAACACCACAGTATTGTTCACCGATGCCAACAGACGTTTTCTCTGGTTTTAGACGTCATTTTTACGTGTAGTGACATCACGATATACGGTTATATACGCGAGTTACGAGCTTATATTTGTTGTCCTGCTCACCACGTGAATTTCTGAACTCAAAATTCTTTCACATTCCAGTGAGCAAAAATGAACAGCTATTTCATACATGTTCATAAATGAGACGGTGTGTGTGTGTGTGTGTGTGTGTGTGTGTGTGTGTGTGTGTGTGTGTGTGTGTGTGTGTGTGTGTGTGTGTGTGTGTGTGAGGACAAAAAGACTGGACACACAGTGCCAACTGACGTCTGTGTGTAAGAGATTTTCATTAGTCTTGATATGCTTCTTTGGCCAGTATTGATGCAGAAATTCTACATTCTTGAAACACACTTTCATTATTTATTTCACAAATTATACATTTTATTATTTTAGGTCTTTTATTACCTTTTTTAGGAATTTATCCGTAGCATTAAGGTGCTTTATTTAAAACAAAACAAAAAAAGATGAAACCTTTATTCATTTGCACTGTTCTTTTTCCTTTGCTTTATTTTGCACCTTGCGTAGTCTTGCTTAAAAAAAGAATCGAGAAGGTTGGGGAAGTGTTGCCGTCATGGATGGACTAATTTGGGGAAATTACAGTTTTAATAAACTGTTGAATAGTAATGTTTCTCTAGTTCCAACAGGAAAAAAGTTGCCATAGCTGTCAGATATTTTGCATCAATGCTTCATTCCACTAACAGCTCGATAAGTAAGTAAAAGAAAATATATAGCGAGTCTGAAAAATGTTAGCTAAAATGTTAACAGTAGATGATAGTTTAGGGGTCTTGAGAGAAAAGGTTAGGACCCTGTGCCTTTACGTATGAGGTATAAAAAAAAAAAAAAGGCCATCCACTTCTCCACATCTTCCTGTTTATTTTCATAGTGGAAACAGGTTGCTGTTCGTACTGTACGTTAAATTTTATTTTCTTGTATTTCTGTCCTGGGATGAATTTACGTGTACAATTTGTGTCATTGATTTTGAAGGAGATTAAAAAAAAACTGTTAAACATGCAAATGTTCAATAAATCGAAGGCGGTTAATGGGGTCGGCTGTGACGATTTTCGATGGTCATGAAACAAAAGAACGTCATGAGAAATAAAATTTGTTAAAAACATCCCATTTTAATTCAGTGTATGATCATAAAAGTAAATTCAATATTAAAATATCAAGATATGAAAGCTAAGTAAAATGCTGTACGGTGTCTGAGCATTACAGCCATACAGCTACAGAGGTAAACGGTCTCTGTTGCTCCGAGGCTCCGTCGCTTTGGTGAGGTTTCCGGTCTCCTTCTTCAGATCACTTAATAGAGTCTCAGAACTTTCTAGAATCTTTGAGAGGGAAAAAAGGAATTAGCATTTATACAAAGTGAGCAAATGCAGTAAGAAAAAAAAAACTAGGAACTTTTAAAAAAGACAGAGAGGTCTGCACATTAATAATAGTATATGGGTAGTTATTGGATAGTGTCTAAATGTTTAATGACCTAAACAGAGGCTTGTATTATTCTGACGTTTTGTAATTAACAATTAAAGTTGTGATTAATTGTCCAACACAGAAAAACAAGAGTTTTAACCCAAATATCAGGTTTAGGGAGGTAAGACAGACAGATAGAAATTTATTGTTATTGCATAGTAGACATACCTAGCAAAGAAATGCCAGAAACATCAACCAGAAGTGCAAATAGTACAAAAAAATAATAAAACAAAAGAACAAGTGCAGATAAATATGTCAGTATTTGTACAACAATAAATAAAGTCATAGTAGGTCGTATGTGCGTAAGTATAGTATGTGCAAAATAGGGCTGTCATTTAAACTGTAGTCAGGAAACTGCTTGTTGTTGGCGGTGGCAATTTTCAGGTGGTTTTGCAGTAATGTGCAATAAACTCCAAAGAAGAAATAATGAACAATATATTTGTGATAGAATTCTTCTACAATTCCTTCATCAGTGTGCACGGATTCACACTTCCAGAAAAATCTACCAGAAATAGAAGGCCATCTGTATACTGTATACCTTCAGGAAACTCATTTCAACAAACAATTTGAGACAAACTTATTCTGATCTCTTTAGGATGGACAGTAGGTGAACTGGGACACAGGGACACGGTCTTCCACCCCACGTGCCATGGTTGTGTTGATTTTTAATCAGCCACGTGTGGGAATGTGTGTCTACTTCAATAGCTGAGATTATGTGTACTACCAAGAGTCTGAATGAAAGCTGTGAACTTGTACAGCAGCATTCGCATTAAACTTTGAGCTTTATGATCTAAAGCACAACTCAAAAGTGTTCTTAAAGATCTACAGCGCCAAAGAATCTCCAAAGAGAAAAGAGAATGATCGAATAAGACTCGTGCCATACTTTTATATACCCAGCTTCCGTCTCAGCGATGGTCCTATCAAGCTCATTGCGTGTAGCGAGGCGGCGGTCCAGACTCTCAGACACACGATTTAACCTCTCCGTAAGCATACGGATGTCATGCTGAAGATGAGTCTTCTCCACTTCCTCCCGCTGGATGTGCTTATTTAGCTCATCTCTTTTAAAAGTCAGCTGATCTATATCTGAGGAAACAGAAGTGAAGTTCTTGCCTTGTTGTAGCTTTGAAAGAAAATAAAACATGGCGGCTTAAGTCAGAAGAAAATCATCAAAAACAGTGGTGCACTGGTGTAATACCATCATATAAGGGAGAAGTCATGGCCTAATGGTTAGAGTTTGTCTCCTAACCCTAAGGTTGTGGGTTCGAGTCTCAGGCCAGCAAAACCACGGCTGAGGTGCCCCTGAGCAAGGCACCGAACCCCCCAACTGCTCCCCGGGCGCTGCAGCATAAATGGCGGTGTGTGTGTGTATTCAATTCTGTGTGTGTGCACTTTGGATGGGTTAAATGCAGAGAACGGATTCTGAGTATGGGTCAACGTACTTAGCCGTACGTCACGTCTTTAAAAATGTATTTATTCAAATATGACAGATCAAAATATTTTCCACTTGGAGTTGTGGAATGACAAAAAAGCTTAAAAATAATAGATCAAAGAATGTCTCATGTGCAGAGTTTTCCCAAAACAAGCTCCAAAGTCTGACAATGCTAACATTATATAATTATTATTACTAGTAGACAAAGGTGTGCAAGTTAGTGCTGCAAATCTATTCAACTCTTTTATATCACATTTTACCCCTGTTCAGTTCATGCAGATTTAATAAATCTAGCTCAATCCTACCTTGCTTTTCTAAAATATCATGCATATTTTGAATATTAATCAAATAAACGTGTGTGTTTTGTTTTTAATCATTTCACACTGGAAGCAGCTGATGTAATGTCACAAAATTGTCTAATTAATTGTATAAATTGTAAAATGTGTCATATATCTTTTTATAGATATTTAGTGTTTTTTCTGAACAAAAAAAAAATATATTAAAAAAACTAAAAAATATATGTATACAAAACAATTCCAATTTTTTGATCAGTTTTAATCATTTGTCATAATCTATAATAACATTTATTATAGATTTTTCTTATAATTCTATTTAAGGTCTCAAATAAACTACATGAAAAATAATTATAAGTAAATTAAGCTCTGTTGGATCAGATTTTGTAATTGTTATTTTAAAAAAAAACATCATGATACCCGTGATATCTCAGATACAAATACAGTGTATATTGTGACATAAATGATCCCGGTCTCAATACATCATCAGATGTCAAGGTATGTGTTAATGATTCTAGTGATAATTTTATTTATATTATTGATAATGTATGTATTTTGACCAAATTGGCTGAACGTGATAAACTAAAAGTGCTGTAGTTTTTAAAGGGATCTGCGAAACATAACCTTGTGGTTAGAAATTATTAAATTTATTATAAAAATAGAACATTCAACGTTTTCATGGTTTAATATAATTCAATAAGGGATCATTTTTTTAGCAGATACTGAAAACAAAAGAACTGCTGATGATATTTCTTTATGGGAGCTACTTAACTACTTAGGATTTACATCCACATTAGTCCTGCTAGCAAAGATTATTTAAATTAAGTTAGTAATAAAGAAGACATAGATAATACAGAGAATGATATTTAAACTGGACCTGCAATTGAAATATGAAGCTACTTACTCTTGATGAGCTCGTTGATGTATGCTTGCAGTGATGCTGCTCCTTGTTGGGTCATTGCTGATTATCTTTATATCGTCCCAAGTCCACCTCCTTTAGAAACAGAATCGGCTTTACTAAGTGTGCACAGGCACACAAGGAAATTGTTGTGGTTTTTATGGTGCTCTTGGT
This sequence comes from Tachysurus fulvidraco, assembly GCF_022655615.1. NCBI lineage: Eukaryota > Metazoa > Chordata > Actinopteri > Siluriformes > Bagridae > Tachysurus > Tachysurus fulvidraco. The sequence goes on along the minus strand of NC_062543.1, from coordinate 4,240,662 downwards.
ACATACATAATACATGCATACATGCATACATACATACATACATACATACATACATACATGCATACATGCATACATATACATACATACATACATACATACATACATACATACATACTTACATACATATACATACATATACATACATGCATACATACATAGATACATACATACATACATACATACATATACATACATATACATATATACATACATACATGCATACATACATACATACATACATATACATACATGCATGCATACATACATACATACATACATACATATACATACATACATACATACATACATGCATACATGCATACATATACATACATACATACATACATACATACATACATACATACATACATACATATACATACATATACATACATGCATGCATACATACATACATACATACATACATACATACATACATACATACATACATACATACATACATATACATACATATACATACATGCATACATACATACATACATACATACATACATACATACATACATATACATACATATACATATATACATACATACATGCATACATACATACATACATACATACATATACATACATGCATGCATACATACATACATACATACATACATACATACATACATACATGCATGCATGCATGCATGCATGCATACATACATACATACTTACATACATATACATACATATACATACATGCATGCATACATACATACATACATATACATACATACATGCATACATACATACATACATATACATACATACATACATACATACATACATACATACATACATACATGCGTACATACTGCTACGGCAAAGTTCTTTGCATTTATTTATGATAATGAAAAATAAGAGGGATTTTATATATGTACAAAAGAAAAAAAATCTTAGTTCGGCCGAATAGAAAAAATAGAATTCAATAAGAGATTGTTGTTATTTTGTTACCAGATACTGAAAACAGAAGAACTGCTGATGATATTGCTCTACTGCAGCTACTTAACTACTTAGGCTTTAAATCCACATTAGTCCTGCTAGTACAGAGAATGCTATTTAAACTGGACCCGCAATTGAAATATGAAGCTACTTACACTTGATGCTGCTCCTTGTTGAGTTCTGATTATCTTTATATGTCCACCTGCTTTAGAACCAGAATCAGAATCAGCTTTATTCGCTAAGTGTGCACAGACACACAAGGAATTTGTTGTGGTTTTTAAGGTGCTCTTGAATCATACATACACGTATGTTGTTGTGACTGCACCAGAGTGCCAGCTGCTCAACCATTATGTCTGTATGCAGACTGGTCTCCATCCTGGATGAGACCGATGACTGTAGTGTCATCTGCAAATTTCAGGAGCTTGACAGAGTGGTATTTAAAAGTGCAGTCGTTTGTATATAAAGAGAAAAGCAGTGGGGAGAGAATGCGGTCCTGAGGAGCTCCAATGCTGATGGTGTGGGTGTTGGATGAGAGTTTACCCAGCCTCACTTGCTGCTGCCTGTCTGTCAGGAAGCTAGTGATCCACTGACAGATGGAGCTGGGTACAGAGAGCTGTGTCAGTTTACTCTGGAGGGTACATGGGATGATGGTGTTGAAGGTGGAGCTGAAATCCACAAACAGCATCCTTGTATAAGTCCCTGGTTTGTCCAGATGTTGGACGACGCAGTGCAGTTTTTTGAAAACGACATGCTCTAATTTAAACGAGTATATCGCAGAACTACAAGGTGTATTTGAATAATTCTTTTCAAATAATTTACCAAAATGAAGGTAACATGTAAGATTGCTGCAGATAAATTCCACCTGACAGAATTTTCCAATTCCAGAGAGAATATCCCTGTGAATTCATTTATCTGAAGGCCTAAAAACTCCAGAAATCTATTTTACTGTATAACATCTCACCGTTAATTGTTTCAAGACTGATTTATCTATTGTGTATTAGAGATGTTATAGAAAGGTTTATTTTAGAAGGATTTCTAGGCGGACTCTCCTGTGTCTCATGATAGCACATGTTGTAATTCTTCTGTAATATCAGGTTTCTCAGGGTGTTTTTGAATAATTCTGGTACCAAAATAAAGGTAACACAGAAGTGTTAAAATACATATATACTATATATATATATATATATATATATATATATATATATATATATATATATATATATATATATATATATATATATATATATTTATATATAAGCAGATCAGAGTAAGAGAATACGGAATACAGCAAAAATAAAAACTTCCGCCTGACAAAATTCGACAATTTTAGACCATATATCTTTGTGAATTCGTACGGTGAAAACCTAAAAACTTCAGAAATCTATTTTATAACATCTCACCATTAACTGTTTCAGTTTTTTTCAATTTATCTATTGTGTATCAGGGATATTAGAGAGAGGTTGGCACATGTTGGCACACCTCTGTATCAGAATGAGAATCAGAACCAGCTTTATTCACCAAGTGTGTGCAGAAACACAAGGGATTTGTTGTGGTTTTTCTCAGCTACCAAACTATAAAACTTAATTTAATTGATTTATATGTCATTATACGTGTTCATTCCATCCAAATATAAGTATTTGGGGTTTTTTTCTGGGATCTACCATCACTACCTACAGTAAAATCCAGAGATCCATGCAGCATTTACTGTAAAACACAATACTTCCAGGATTGAAATCAGTGATAATATGGACCACAAATAAACACAAATAAGCCATAATAAACACCTGGTTACATACCTTACAGCTGATTGAAGGTATTCCTGTGTGGCATTCAGATGATCTGGGGGTGTAAAAACTTTAAGCACAATGTTTTTGTCTTGAAAATCATGAAAAGCCTGTAGAAAGTTCAGTCAGTGAATTAAAAAGTCAAGGGCATTTAAATGGGTTTATTTTTGTTCCAACAGCGATTGTGTGACATCAGACAGATGAAATTTTTATCATTTTACTAGGTTTTTCTCTTGGGATATGATTTATTATCCTGAAACCCCAAAAGTACGAGCAAATTTAGTATCATGGCTGCTCGGTTGTTTTGTTTTTTCCTTCTATTTCTGTGAGGATTGATCCTTACACTGTCAAATTCTGAATCCCAGCTTTCTGATTCAACCAAAGGTTGTGTTTGTGTCGTGTAATGGATGATTTACAGGAGACAAATTTCATACGTATGAAATGTTTACGAAGTTTCAGTCTGTCCAGTTAACTTTATCATCAGCTATGTTTGAATATAAGAAACTGAAATAATGTACAGAGCCGTTACAAGGTGTAATAGTACTGTGCTGTTAGTACAGCAGTTTGTTGGAAAGCTTATACTAACCATACGTTTATGGCATTTAGCAGACACCCTTATCCAGAGTGACTTACACCTGAGCAACTGAGGGTTAGGGGCCTTGCTCAGGTGCCCAGCAGTGGCAGCTTGGTGGACCTGGGGTTCGAACCCGTGACCTTCCGATCAGTAGCCCAACACCTTAACCACTGTTTGGCTTGATGGCTGTTTTAGCTCCATCACCAAGAAAACCCAGCAGCGTCTCTACTTCTTACAAAGGCTGAGAAAATCCCACGTGGATGACCCCACACACCCCTCACACACACTCTTCACCTTCCTGCCATCTGGAAAAAAGGTACTGAAGCATTCGAGCCCTCACGACAAGATTGTGTAGCAGTTTCTTTCCACAAGCCATCAGACTCCTCAATAACTGAACTGAACTGTACCGAGCACAATACACACACACACACACATGCACATACACGATCAACTGTATGGACTGCAATGACCTACACCAAATACACACTCTTCCAATTCACATCCATGTCTATAGCACCATCATATCAAACTGTTTACATGCTGTTTTGCACACTGTTTTTGCTCTTTGCACATGCTGTCTCACATTTCAGTCCATTGCTGTTTTGCACAATACTTTACAATACCTCATGTAACTTAACTACTGCTATAATACTAATGTGTTCATTCCAGCATTTCTTCACACAAAGTTGATTGATTTCTTCACATACGGTGGCTTAGTGGTTAGCATGTTCGCCTCACACCTCCAGGGTTGGGGGTTCGACTCCCGCCTCCGCCTTGTGTGTGTGGAGTTTGCATGTTCTCCCCGTGCCTCGAGGGTGTACTCCGGGTACTCCGGTTTCCTCCCAGTCCAAAGACATGGATGGTAGGTTGATTGGCATCTCTGGAAAATTGTCCATAGTGTGTGATTGTGTGAGTGAATGAGTGTGTGTGTGCCCTGCGATGGGTTGGCACTCCATCCAGGGTGTATCCTGCCTTGATGCCAGATGACGCCTGAGATAGACACAGGCTCCCCGTGACCCGAGGTAATTCGGATAAGCGGTAGAAAATGAATGAATGAACGAATGAAATAATGGGATCTGCTGTGACAATTTTTGATGGTCATGAAACAAAGAACGTGACAAGAAATAGCCTTTATTAAAAACATCCCATTTAAATACAGTGTATGATCATGAAAGTAAATTCAATATTAAAATATCAAGTTATGAAAGCTAAGTAAAATGCTGTATGGTGTCTGAGGATTTCAGCATGAAAAATACAGCTACAGAGGTAAACGGTCTCTGTTGCTCCGAGGCTCCGTGGCTTTGCTGAGGTTTCCGGTCTCCTTCTTCAAAACACTTAATAGAGTCTGAGAACTTTCTAGAATCTTGGAGAGAGGAGAAAAAAAGGAATTAAGCAAGCAAATATGAACTGTATTCTGGTTTTATGCTGACGCCGCGAACAAGAAAAATAATCCTAGCGTCTAGAAAGAAAATATTCTGGGCAATTTTCTTCAGGTATGTGACAAGTAATAGTAAGAAAAAAAACTAGGAATATTAAAAAAAAATAAATGCACAGAGGGGTATGCACATTAATAATATGTTTAAAGACCTAAATGGAGGCTTGTATTATACTGACTTTTTTTAAAATTGTGATTAATTGTCTAACACAGAAAAACAAGAGTTACATTTGCGGCATTTAGCAAACAACCTTATACAGTGTGACTTACAATGTATTTTAATTTATACAACTGGGCAATTGAGGGTTGAGGGCCTTGCTCAGGGGCCCAGCTGGGGCAGCACTGGTAGACCTGGGATTTGAACTCATGACCTTTCGCTCAGTAGTCCAAAACTTTAACCATTAAGCTACCACGTCCCTGAATTGAGTTTCAACCCAATTATCAGGTTAAGGGAGGTAAGATAGACAGATAGAACTTTTTTGTTATTGCATATCATAACATCAACCAGAAGTACAAATAGTACAAAGAAATGTACGAAGGAACAAGTGCAGATAAATATGTCAGCATTTCTGTAACAATAAAGAAAGTTATGGCAGGTCGTATGTGCATAAGTATAGTATGTGCAAAATAGGGGTGTAATATAAAATGTGTAGTCAGGAACTGCTTGTTGGCAGTTATGAGTAATGTTCAGAGTAATGTGCAATAAACACTAAAGAAGTAATAACTAACAATATATTTTTGATAGAATTCTTCTACAATTCCTTCATCAGTGTGCACGGATTCACACTTCCAGAAAATCTACCAGGAATAGAAGGCCATCTGTATACTGTATACCTTCAGGAAACTCATTTCAACAAACAATTTGAGACAAACTTATTCTGATCTCTTTAGGATGGACAGTAGGTGAACTGGGACACAGGGACACGGTCTTCCACCCCATGTGCCATGGCTGTGTTGTTTTTTAATCAGCAACATGTGGGAGTTTGTGTCTACTCCAATAGTCTGACTATGTGTACTACCAAGAGTCTGAATGAAAGCTGTCAACTTGTACAGCAGCATTCGCATTAAACTTCGTTAATTCTGGATTGAGCTTTATGATCTAAAGCACAACTCAAGTGTGTTCTTAAAGATCTACACTGCAAAAAAATCTCCAAAGATGAAAAGAGAAAAAGAGAATGATCGAATAAGACTCGTGCCGTACTTTCATGTAAGCAGCTTCCGTCTCAGCGATGGTCCTATCAAGCTCATTGCGTGTAGCGAGGCGGTGGTCCAGACTCTCGGACACGCGGCTTAACTTCTCCGTAAGCACACGGACGTCATGCTGAAGACGAGCCTTCTCCTCTTCCTCCTGCTGGATCTGCTTATTTAGCTCATCTCTTTTAAAGAACAGCTCCTCTATACCTGAGGAAGCAGAAGTGAATTACGTTTGGAAATTTCTGGAACGTTGAAGCTTTAAAAGAAAATAAAACATGGCGGCTCATATTGTCAGAAGAAAAGCATCTAAAACAGTGGTGCACTGGTGTAATACCATCATGAAGTTGATTATAGGTGTTGTATTTTGTATTTATTCAAATATGACAGACCAAAATATTTTCCACTTGGTGTTGTGGAATGACAAAAAAAAAAAGCTAAAAATAATGAGTTTGACACGTTCTGACCAATCAGATTTGAGAATTCAGCAGCGCTGTTGTAAAGTCAGGCGATACAGTAAGCTGTCTAACGAACGTCTGCTTTTACATAAAGCTACTGCAAAGTTCTGTGCATTTATTCATCATAATGAAAAATAAGTGGGATTTTCTGTATGCACAAAAAAAAAAAAAAAAGCTTAGATCAGCTGAATTTTGGCTGAATCACACAAAATGGTCTAATGAAGGAGAAGCAGGCGTTCCTGTCATGGGCTAAAACAACAACCAAAGAATGCCTCAAGTGCAGAGTTTTCCAAAAACGAGCTCCAAAGTCTGACGATGCTAACATTATTTAATTATTATCACTAGTAGACAAAGGTGTGCAAGTTAGTGCTGCAAATCTATTCAACTCTTTTATATCACATTTTACCCCTGTTCAGTTCATGCACATTTAATAACTCGAACTTAATCCTACCTTGTTTATCTAAAACATGTATTTTTTTTTTAATTATTAATCAAATAAACGTGCGTGTGTGTGTGTGTGTGTGTGTGTTTTGTTTTTAATCTTTACACACTGAAATCATTACACACTTAATTGCAGAAATTGTTACAAGATATTTAGCATTATTTTTTCCCCTCCTTTTCAATATTAGCCTCGAATAAATAAATCTATAATGAATAGACATAAATCCATCATAGGTTTTATTTCATCATCAGATCATTTTATCACCAGTATATGATCATTCCTTGCATGGTGCCTCCTCATGGCTTAAACATGTATTAAAGATACAGTTATTCCAAATTATATAAATAGCTGTATTAAAAATAAATAAAAAGCCTTTTCATGGTTTAATATCATTCAATAAGGGATCTTTTTTTTTTTTTTTTAGCAGATGCTGTAAACACTTGACAGAACTGCTGGTGATAGTGTTATGGCAGCTACTTAACTACTTTAGGCTCTAAATCCACATTAATCCTGTTGGCAAAGATGATTTAAATGAAGTTAGTAATAAAGAAGACGTAGATAAAAGACAGAATGATATTTAAACTAGTGAAGCTACTTACACTTGACCAGCTCGTTGTTGTATGTTTGCAGAGCTGCTCCTTGTTGGGTCATTGTGATTATCTTTAAATCACCTGCTTTACGCTGATGTTCTACTTTTAATGCTCATGTATTGAAGCTCGTTAATGTCCCCACTGTCCCTAAACTCCGTGGTGATTCTCAGACAAACCCCACGCCTTCTTGTTTCTGTTTCCAGAGTGATTTTACAATTAAAAACTTTTCCCCCCACCAGGCTGTTTATTAACTTCCGGGAGCGTGATGTCATCAACACGCGACCGACGCTTGATAGAAGAGCTAAGTCGATTCTTAGCACGAACAAAATGAATAACTAACTAAATAAAAGAATGTGTTTTGTTTTGGTGCGAATATGAACGAGAAGTCGTCGGTTTTGATGGTGCAGGGGCTGACTGGAGCTTGGGACACTGTGACTGCTGCACTGGTGAGTCTGAAAGGTTGAAGCTAACATCACAACAACGTTAGAGTTAAAGGTGCAATTTGGGAAATAGATTTCCGGCCCGGAAAAAATATACGTTTCAATGCGTCTGTCAGTCGTTTAAACGAGTGCATTGGCACTTTATTCAGACTTGTAGAAGGACCTGTAAAAAAAAAGTGATGTAAACACAAGCATCAATAACGTAACTGCATTCAGGTTTCTCAGAACTGCAGCAATTCTTAAGTAGCACCAAAACATTTCTGGTCTAGACTTAAGAACCGCTTGCGTCAGGGTGCTGGGGGCGAAGCTACTGTGACCAACAATACAAAAGAGAACGTCATTAGTGCCATTTTTAAATAATCATTCGGCGTGTTTGGATGCCAATGTAGGTTCGCAAAGCCATACCGGTTATTAGAAGGCTCGCCATTAGAACCAACATTGAACCAGCACCCGGTGGTTCTTTCGGGTGGAAAGGGGATATTGGTGGACACGGGGTTTGAACTCACAACCTTCCGATTGGTATCCCAACACCTTAACCACAACAGAAAATGTATGTTTTTATACGACTGTCAAGTAATATGCTGACATTTTGTCCTATAGGTCTCACCATCCACACCCTCTCCAGTCTCTGATAAGTCTGTTTCTGATGCTCTGACCCTGCTGTGTAACAAAGGATTGGGTCAGTATGTGGAAGGTTGGCTGCTTGAGACACTGCAGGTCTCTTTGGCATCCAATGTAGCTCCGGAGTTCTGGGCTGGACTTCAGCGTCCGGAGGTGGAATCACAAGAGCGAGACAAAGCCAGAGCACTTTTGGAAGCATTTAGGACCCTGCTGCAGAGGCTGCAACCTTTTCTCTGTATGCTGAATTCTTCTTTTTTGTGCCTTTTGTTATTGATAAAGGGAAATTGATGTGTTGTCATCGTAAAAGTTAAAGAAGGAGTGCTCCAGTGTTCTTAGTTTAAGGGCAGTAAATGTTTTAACAGTAGCCAGACAAGAGAGCAAGTTTTATACAACTTTCCAACTCGGATGCAACACGATACACAGGTTTTATACTCTTTGGCTTTTTTTCTGATTGTTTGTGAAGGGTTGTGCATTATATTGTTAAATGTAGAACTGGGGAAATTGTACAATAAGTTAGGTGTCTGAGTGTAAATAGATATAAATCTTCCAGACCTGGTTCACTGTCCTTTCTTAATAAGAATGCGCTCTATATTTGCTGAACACAGATGGCCTTGAGCGACTCGGTTCCTGGCAGGATGAGAATCGAGCAGGTCTGCTCGGACCCGGAGCACATGGCCTGCGAGAGAGGGCCTTCTCCATTATCCGTGCCATCCTCCTGTTCTCTCCACCTGCAGTGTTACAGCAGCGCGTTCTAGAGTTCTACAGCCGCACCTTCTCCGTGTACATGAACCAGATCGGCGAGCAGATCGAGCCTGATGACGTGGCTGCAGAAAGCGATGGGAATGATGTGTGTGCGGGTTGCTCCTCTGCAGCACAGGCCTGCTGGTGCCAAGACGCACTGGAGCAACTGCAAGAGTTTAGTCACATCCTGTAAGTGTATGAGGGCAAACATTATCACGAACATTTTTTTTTTTAAATTAAAAACTATTATTTAAACGATTCTTCTATCCTTTGTATCCTCCGAGTGAGTAGACCTCTCTGTCTCTCTCTCTCTCTCTCTCTGTCTGTGTGTGTGTCTGTGTGCGTTTGTGTGCGTCTGTCTTTGTGCATTTGTGTGTGTGTCTGTGTGCGTTTGTGTGTGTCTGTGTGCGTTTGTGTGTGTGTCTGTGTGCGTTTGTGTGTGTGTGTCTGTGTGCGTTTGTGTGTGTGTGTGTCTGTGTGCGTTTGTGTGTGTGTGTGTGTGTGTCTGTGTGCGTTTGTGTGTGTGTGTCTGTGTGCGTTTGTGTGTGTGTCTGTGTGCGTTTGTGTGCGTCTGGGTGTCTGTGTGCGTTTGTGTGCGTCTGGGTGTCTGTGTGCGTCTGAGTGTCTGTGTGTGTTTTTGTGTGTGTCTGTGTGTTTGTGTGTGTGTGTTTCTGTGTGTTTCCGTGTTTGTGTGTTTCTGTGTGTGTCTGTGTGCGTTTGTGTCTGTGTGTTTGTGTGTGTGTTTCTGTGTGTTTTTCTGTGTGTGCTTATGTGTTTTTCTGTGTGTGTTTCTGTGTGTTTGTGTGTTTCTGTGTGTGCTTATGTGTGTTTCTGTGTGTGTTTCTGTGTGTTTGTGTGTTTCTGTGTGTGCTTATGTGTGTTTCTGTGTGTGTTTCTGTGTGTTTGTGTGTTTCTGTGTGTGCTTATGTGTGTTTCTGTGTGTGTTTCTGTGTGTGTTTCTGTGTGTGCTTATGTGTGTTTCTGTGTGTGTTTCTGTGTGTTTGTGTGTTTCTGTGTGTGCTTATGTGTGTTTCTGTGTGTGTTTCTGTGTGTTTGTGTGTTTCTGTGTGTGCTTATGTGTGTTTCTGTGTGTGTTTCTGTGTGTGTTTCTGTGTGTGCTTATGTGTGTTTCTGTGTGTGTTTCTGTGTGTTTGTGTGTTTCTGTGTGTGCTTATGTGTGTTTCTGTGTGTGTTTCTGTGTGTTTGTGTGTTTCTGTGTGTGCTTATGTGTGTTTCTGTGTGTGTTTCTGTGTGTGTGTGTTTCTGTGTGTGCTTATGTGTGTTTCTGTGTGTGTTGCAGCTCCAGACTGCAGCTGCTGGAAAGAGTGAGCTCTGAGGCAGTGACCAGCATTTTGCACCGCCTGATCGAGCAGCGGATGGAGCAGCGCTGCAGAGGCGAATATGAAAGATCCTTCCTTTCAGACTTCAATGATGTATGTCAACGTATTTACTCAAAAACTTTATTCACATAGATTCCTCACACAAAACTTTATTCACATAGATTCCTCACACAAAACTTTATTCACATAGATTCCTCACACAAGACCAGGTTACAATGTCTGCTCACATACACACACATGTTCACAGGGTGTTAAAGAGGTTTGTTGCTGTTTTTACCACAGATACCGGAATTAGGGTACGGCTCGAGTTAGCTCATGTAGAATCATGTATTTACCGAATTGCTCATTGTAATAGAAATGTAAATGAGTGTTTTTTAAAAGCACGGCATTTTGGTGAAACAGTTACTGCACAAATCTCTGAGGGATGTTTGGTTTTGTTACACTGAATCTTACAGTGTTAGTAAGACAAACATTTAGAAACATCTTTCAGTGGACTTCTGTTGGGCAACTAAAAGAACAATGAAACTTTTGAGCGCATAAATATTTATTTAGTATTGAATAGTATTGGATTTTCTTTTTTTTGACGAACATAAATATTCGAACCAACCATTTATATTAATTTTGTAATCTTCACATTTTCAGATGAAATCTTTATCCAAATCTTCCTGATTTTTTTTTTTTGTTGTTGTTGTTGTTGTTCCAGTGGTTAGAGCAGGTCCTCGGTTGGCTCAGTAGGGTATTTGCGAGCGAGGTAGGCGAGACCGACACCAGCTCTTTGCTAATAGACAAGAAGCTAGATTACGTTGGTAGTACCATCCTGCAGCGCTGGCGCTGTCATATGCAGCAGTTCTTCTGCCGTATCTATGTCAACATGAGGATTGATGAACTTTTCAGCATCATTCGAGGTATAAAAAAAAACACCTGCATACAGTATTAAAACCTGTCTTTAATTCGATGATGATTAATTCATTGATTTACAAACTTTGTATGTTTTTATAGTGTTAAATATATACAGTATATCTTATTTTTTTTTACCTGTGTAGATTTCCCAGAATCCACCCCTGCTGTTGAAGACCTGAAGTTCTGTCTGGAGCGGACCAATCAAAGACAGCAACTCCTTAACTCTCTTAAATCCGCTTTTGAGACCCGTCTGTTGCACCCAGGTCAGCATCTGATCTCTTAAAAAAATAAATAAAAAAGTGATGCAATTTCTCTACAAATCGGTTAACTTTACGATCTTTCTTTCCGTCGCAGGAGTTCACACATCTGACATAATAACCGTCTACATCTCAGCCATTAAAGCTTTACGGGAGCTTGACCCCTCCATGGTCATCCTTCAGGTGGCTTGCCAACCCATTCGCAAATACCTGAGGTAAGGGACGACTCTGTACCTGTCACACTCTGTAAATACAAACACATAGCTGTATTTATCCTTCTTGTGGAAAACAAACATCCTAATCTGAGGTCACAACCTAATGTCAGAGGTCAGAGTGGCAAAAAATTGGTTTCCGAATTCTTTTCTATCATCTTCTCTATCTGACAGAACACGTGAGGACACGGTGCGTCAGATTGTCGCCAGTCTAACGGGGGACACAGAGGGTTGTAGTGAGTTAGCCAGCGAGCTCTCTCGGGCTGACCCTGTTACCCTGGAAACACAAGACAGTGAGGATGAGGGGAGTGATCCGGAGGAGTGGAGCCCTGACCCTACTGATGCTCTAACAGGTTACAGGACCACACACACTGACGGGTGGTTATACGTTCCTAATGTCACCTTGTTTGACGTTAAGCCTAGCTCGATCTTCGTCTCTGTAGATAAGACAGGCTCTAAACGCCGCTCTTCAGACATCATCAGTCTTCTGGTGAGCATCTTCGGGAGTAAGGAGATCTTCATTGATGAGTACAAAACTGTGCTGGCAGACCGGCTGCTGCACCAACTCAACTACAACACTGCAAGGTGTATTTACTCAACTTACACACAGGCACAGACACACAGACACACACACACGAACACAGACGGACACATGCACACGGACACACACACACACACACAGAGGGACACACACGGACACGGACACAGACGGACACACAGAGACACACACACGGACACACACGGACACACACACACGGACACACACACACGGACACACACACACGGACACACACACACGGACACGAACACACGGACACGAACACAGACGGACACATACACACGGACACACACACACAGACGGACACACACAGACGGACACAGACACACACAGACGGACACGGACACACACAGACGGACACGGACACACACAGATGGACTCACACAAACGGACACACACAGACGGACACACACGGACGGACACACACAGACGGACACACAGAGACGGACACACAGAGACGGACACACAGACGGACACACTCACACACAGACACACACACACGGACACAGACACACACAGACGGACACAGACTGACACACAGACGGACACACACACACACAGACGGGCACACAGAGGGACACAGACACACACGGACACAGACACACACGGACACGGACACACACACACACACAGACGGACACACACACACACACGGACACAGACACACACAGACGGACACACACACACAGACGGACACACACACACACAGACGGGCACACAGAGGGACACGAACACAGACACACACGGACACGGACACAGACACACACGGACACGGACACAGACACACACACACGGACACAGACACACACACACACGGACACAGACACACACACACGGACACAGACACACACACACACACACACGGACACGGACACACAGACGGACACACACACACGGACATGGACACACAGACGGACACACACACACGGACATGGACACACAGACGGACACACACACACGGACACAGACAGACACAGACAGACACAGACAGACAGACACACACACACACACATGGTATTTACTTTATTAATAAATCTCTCTCTCTCTCTCTCTCTCTCTCTCTCTCTCTCTCTCTGTGTAGGGAGATTCGGAATGTGGAGTTGCTGAAGCTGAGGTTTGGAGAGTCCCACATGCACTACTGTGAGGTCATGCTGAAGGTCAGCGCCGTCTCGTTTTCTGCCAACTGATGTTATTATTGCTGCATAACTACAGATAAGCATCATTTATCTCCTGAGTTTATGCGATTCTATAAAGCTGCTTCGTGACCATTGCTTTATTAAAATCACTATAAAAATAGAATTGAATTGAACTGAATGGGAAATTAGCTAGTTCTCACATGATCTTTTGTGCATCTAATGGATTAATTCAGTGGCCACTAGAGGGCAGCTCAAACTTTACTGACTGGTAGCTTTCCACTTTAACCTGTCACCCAAGTGCAAGTCAGTTCAGATTGAACTATTTCATTACAGTGTTAAAAATGATGTAGGTAATAACTAGATATCGTGAAAATAAAAGCAAGTGAAATCTCAATCTCTCTCTCTATAGGATGTGGCAGATTCCCGGCGGATTAACACTAACGTTCATGAAGAGGAGGCTCGTCTGCCCGAGGATGAACAGCCTCCTGTTGCTCTGTCAGCCATGATCCTGTCCTCAGAATTCTGGCCTCAGCTCAAAGAGGAGAAATTGGAACTGCCCGCTGCTGTCTCCAAATCCATGGAAGCCTACACACACCGCTTTGAAAAGCTGAAGGTCTCATTTCCTCTCACACTGTTTATTAAGATTCTAACCATTTTTTATTTTGAAAACGTAAATGTGCCAAATCTTTGCTTTTGGTTGCTGAGATTAATGCTGGGGTGTAGATGGAGAGTTCATTAGTATCTTTACAAGTGTGTGTGTGTGGTGTTTGTGTGTGGTTGGTGTGTGTTTGTGTGTGTTTGTGTGTGGTTGGGGTGTGTGTGTGTGTGTGTGTGTGGTTGGTTGGTTGGTTGGTGTGTGTGGTTGGTTGGTTGGTTGGTGTGTGTGGTTGGTTGGTTGGTTGGTGTGTGTGGTTGGTTGGTTGGTGTGGTTGGTTGGTTGGTTGGTGTGTGTGGTTGGTTGGTTGGTGTGGTTGGTTGGTTGGTTGGTTGGTTGGTGTGGTTGGTTGGTTGGTTGGTGTGTGTGGTTGGTTGGTTGGTGTGTGTGGTTGGTTGGTTGGTTGGTTGGTTGGTGTGTGTGGTTGGTTGGTTGGTGTGTGTGGTTGGTTGGTTGGTGTGTGTGGTTGGTTGGTTGGTTGGTGTGGTTGGTTGGTTGGTGTGTGTGGTTGGTTGGTTGGTTGGTGTGGTTGGTGTGGTTGGTTGGTTGGTTGGTTGGTGTGTGTGGTTGGTTGGTTGGTGTGTGTGGTTGGTTGGTTGGTGTGTGTGGTTGGTTGGTTGGTTGGTGTGGTTGGTTGGTTGGTTGGTGTGGTTGGTTGGTTGGTTGGTGTGTGCGGTGCTTGGTTGGTTGGTGTGTGTGGTGCTTGTGTGTGTGCGGTGCTTGTGTGTGTGCGGTGCATGGTGCGTGTGTGTGTGTGCATGGTGCGTGTGTGTGCATGGTGCGTGTGTGTGCATGTGTGTGTGTGTGCATGGTGCGTGTGTGTGTGTGTGTGTGCATGGTGCGTGTGTGTGTGTGTGTGCATGGTGCGTGTGTGTGTGTGTGCATGGTGCGTGTGTGTGTGTGTGTGCATGGTGCGTGTGTGTGTGTGTGCATGGTGCGTGCGTGCGTGTGTGCATGGTGCGTGCGTGTGTGCATGGTGTGTGTGTGGTGTGTGTGTGCGTGGTGTGTGTGTGTATGTGTGTAGGCTATGAGGACTCTGAGCTGGAAGCCTCACCTGGGATCAGTAACTCTGGATGTGGAGCTGGAGGATCGCACTCTTACAAACCTCTCTGTGTCTCCCATCCACGCTGCCATCATCCTGCACTTCCAGGACAAGGGTGAGGTGATATAAACACAACTCAAACTGTCCAATGCTAACTTCTTTTCCATTTTAGATTCTATCGTATTTATACAGGGACTTTTTTGTTGGTTTTTGAAAAGAACTACTTAAAACCACGATGACTGCTTGAAGAGATTTGCCACGATTGCTAAGGACTAAAGGTGCTATAACTTTAGGACTGTTTTTTGCTTTTAAAACTGGACAGTTGACAACTTTATAGTCATCATGTGTTTCCTGGTTACATAATTGCACTTTTTGACCTTACAGTAGAAGAGAAACATGTTTATAATTAGACTATTCAGTGCCACCCAGATGAGGATTTCCTCCTAAAGTCACCTCAGGGAGTTTTAGCCGCCGACTTTGTGATCGTGTCTAGTGTTAAACGCACTATATTTATTTTATAAATAAAAATTGAATTGAACTGAATTCTTGTACAAGTCCTGAAAGGAGCGTTAGATTAGTCTTTATGATCATAGCAGCAGCACTTCTACATAATCCTTGTTGTTATTTTGGCGAAGTGCAAATCTCCTTCTTTGTTATTGAAATCACATCAGTTACAGTCAAGAATGAATTGTTCATTATGGCAGGATTCATTTCTGTATCAAAGCTTGTTTTGTTATCCGAGTGAGAGTTTTCCTCTTACTAAAATAGACTCCCGTCACTGTGCAGTTGCTGCTACTGCTACAAGCCCAGGTGTTAACATGAAGTGTATCCTAAATGATGTGATTTTTCCCTCAGGCACATGGGCTCTGGAGGAGCTGAGTGGAGTTCTTGGTGTGCCCCAGGAGCTCCTGCGCAGAAAGCTAGCTCTGTGGCAGCAGCATGGCGTGCTTCACGAGGAGTCACCGGGGAGATACGGCGTCCTCGAGAAGGCCTCCAGCCGTGAACGGCCTGACCGAGGCATCATGCTGCTAGACAGCGACGAGGAGGGAGACTCCAACACCACCACACAGTCAGAACAGAGGGAGGAGAAGCTGCAGGTCGGTGAAGTTAACGCATACACATGTTGCACAACTGAAGACCTCATGAAATATTCAACATTATACAACAGAGCTGCAGTTCTTTCTGGCTGTAATTAAAAACACAAGTTCATATGTATTAATGCGCTTCTTCTATCACCTTAGTGTTTCCATAGTAACATCTAATATACATTGGCTTTACTAGATGCTTCATATGTAGGTGTAATCTAAGTGTAAATCTGCTGTTTAATACGAAAAGTACAATGCAATCAATGATATGGGAAGTTTTCAGTGAGGAGAATTTTATTTCACATTTTCGGAAAGAGGCTCCGATGCCCGCATACTGGAGGGTCCAGGGACCGAGGATATTATCAGGAAATGTGCTTTTATCAGGATGTGGGGTGTTGGGTTGCAATAAATCTCCTCAACACTAATTATTTTCCTATAACAGGTTTTTAAAACCCATGCATATTGTTGTTTATTGTGTTGGTATCAGTAGCATTGGTAACAAAACAAAAACAATACAAGAAAAGACTGCATGCCACTGATTATACTTCTCTCTCGTGCTTCAGTTGTTCTGGGCCTACATTCAGGCCATGCTGACCAATCTGGAGAGCATGACCCTAGAGAGGATTCACTCCATGCTGCGCATGTTTGTGGCTACGGGGCCCGGTGTCACCGAGATGGACGTCAACGAGCTGCAGGCGTTCCTGCAGAAAAAAGTGCGAGATCACCAGCTGATCGTCTCAGCCGGAGTGTACAGGCTGCCCAAAACTACTCAGTAGAGATGGACAGACAAAGTTGTTCAAGTTGGATTGTTTTTCATTCACAATAAACTGCTGAATTGTTTATATTGTATTTTGAGGTCTTTTATTTAACACTGCACACATACTGTATTACTAATTTAACCCTTTAAACACATAGGCCTGGGGAAATCTATACAAAATCCACAAGTTCTCAAATGCTATCCTATTAAAAAGTATTTAAAAAAATAGAGATCATGCTGGTCAAACGATTGCTTTGTTACATCCAGTGGCTGCATTATAACAGGGAATCATCTGCAGCTGTGAAGTGACCGATGGATTCATATCACAATAACTGACATGCATTATAGGTCATAGTGTGAAATAAGAGTATTATAGATATTAAAGGCACTGGCTTTGCATCACTGTGATCTTCAGAGCCTGAGATTTGTTTCCTCAGGCGTTTTTTGACGACTTTTAACCTCTAGTTCAAGGTTCAAATGATTCCTCAGCAATTTCCCCACAGACTTTTTTTTTAATGAATTAAAAAAATTATGAATTTATGCATTATTTCTTTTTAAGATACGGTGAAGCTTTGTATTTATTAATTTACAAATCTTTGTGCAATTTTTTATTTATTGAGTTTCATGCTTTGTCTAATTTCATTCATTTCTTTTTACTTTTTTTTTGCATTGCTTATGGTCCCCCCCCCCCCAAAAGGAGTCTTTTCTGTCGTCGTTTTTCTTCCTCATTAAAAAAAACGTGAAATATTCATTCTATTCAAGTCAGTATGGTTAAACTCCACGTGACCGGTAGAGGGCGCTGTTGTCGTGGCTTTAACGCGTTATTTACATGACGTGTAGGGGCCGTGCAGTGTGAGACTGCACACATTTTAACTTGGGTACTTGGATGAATAGCATCACAGAAACCAGTCAGAGGAAGAGGAGCAAGCAGCAAGCATCAAAAACCACAACCAACTTCAGAACCAAACTTTTTTAAGGACCTCCATCCATCTCCTCTCTGTGCACAAGATAGATTCTGATTGCATATGATTTCTTAAGGAAACGCGCAAACCTTTTACTTGGGATTTGTTTACGCACCTTGGACTTCTGGTTGGATTCGTATGTTTTTTCCCAGAGCTCGAATGGGACATAAAACGCATCTCGTGCGCTGTTTACTTGTGTTATGTATCTGCTGCGTCCTGACTTGGTGCAGAACGGATGCAGGGAATAACATCACTGTGGCCGTGTTGCTCCCGGACAACGTGAAGTACCCGTGGGCATCTCCGCGCGTGCTGCCTGCGATACGCATGGCGAGGGAAAACATCCTGAACAGCGGACTGCTCGGGTCACGTGGGATAAACCTGCTGAACTTCAGCGTGGAAGATTCCACGGGTTCGTGCTCAGAAAACAAAGCGCAGATCATCGCCGTGGACACAAAACTCTACCACAAACCGGACGCGTTCATCGGACCGGGCTGCGTGTATTCCGTGGCTTCAGTAGGGAGGTTCACATCCCACTGGAAGCTTCCGCTCATCACCGCCGGAGGACTCGCTTACGGTTTCGATGACACAAACGAGTTCACTACAATCTTCCGCACCGGACCCACCGCAACCAAGCTGGGAGACTTCGTTAACGCGCTGCACACGCAGTTTAACTGGACGCGGCGCGCCGTGATGATCTTCCACGACTTAAAGCAGGACGATCGGCCGCACTTCTTCCTCTCTGAAGGCATTTTCATCAACCTGCGCGATGAAAACCTCACAGTGGAAGCTTTTCCCTATGGTGAAGAAAAGCCCAATTATAAAGACATCGCCACATCTGTCAAAGAGAACGGAAGAAGTAAGTTCCAGCTGTTTATTATTAATGTTTAACACGTTTCTTCTTAACAGAAAAGCTACTAAGCTGTCGAGGTGCATTCAGAAGAAAGGGAACTGAACTAAAGTGCACTTACACAAACTATTCTAATGCATGGAAACATTACCTTTACACCTTTAGTATCTGTTTATCTTTTACCAGAAACACTATATTCACATTTCCAGGTCAATGATTCACCTTAAAGGTACAAAGTATGTCTACCAGTGTCCACCCCAGCAACACGCAAAGCTGCACATTATACTCCTTTTTAAGAGTTTATTTAAAAAAGATGATCATTTCCATGCTGTCACTGTTCAGACCTCTTAATAATAAGTAAAATAAATTAATTGGAATAATTAGCACGTGAAAGGAAAATCCAAAATCACTAATTATAGCCCTCAGACATACCAAATAAACTTTATATACCTTTCCTGGTCACTGATCTGGTCACTTTAAAGGTGCACCTTGTTTCAGTGACTGTGGCGTATGTTTAAAAATTGGCCACACAGCTTCAGGACCTCTCTGGTTCCTTTCAGTGTAAAGGTACTCTAAAGATATGCTATTCACCTTTTTCAGGGAAAAGATACACACATAAGGTACAAGACATTAGAATTTTGGAGGCGGATGCGATGCTAATTAATTCATTTATTTTAGTCAAATTCTAATTGATGGCACCATGGAAATGTTTTCAATAACATTTCTAAAGAAACATAAAAAGAGGAAAAACGGAGCAAAAAGGGAAATACATTGTATCTTGGCTTGTCTTTTATCTTTTGTACCGAAATGCTGCTTTAACCTGGAAACGTGGACATAATGTAGCTTTAAGAGACAGATTTACAGTAAAGTTTTAAAGATACACTACAAACACTTTTTTTTAAATTCATGAAATTACATAATAAAGGTACTAAAGGTACCAATGTGCTCATGCTTGATGGAAAACTCCAGTGACAATGGCAGGCTGCATTATTTATGTATTTATTTATTTTCTCACAGTGGTCTTTTTTTTCCTCTAAGAGTGCGTCCTAAGGTCTTATGTCTTCAGTAATTCTTGTTTTTTTCAGTTTTTCCATTAAAATATCTGATGCCATGTTTTACTTACTCCAGGCAAAGATACAGAAACAAATTTTGCTTTAATGGTAAAACGTAACCAGGAAGGAATATAGTTTACACTCATTACTATAAGCAGTAACTCCATTACATCATCATTAATATGATCGTCATTATGCCACTTTACATTTCAATCAAATTTTAATACCAGATCTTATTCTCGTGTGCTTAACCTTGTCTCACGTCAGACTTTTATACATTCGTTTCCTGATAAAGTGCATTTAATGCGGTGTTCGAGCTTATTTAAAGTACAACAGCTCTCAAGTCAAATTAGTACTTTAGATGATGTATTTATTTTCCTACGTAATACTAAAGGTACAAAATACATATCCTCCAGGTTCAACTGTTAAATTTTCCTAAAAAGTGATGGTTTTAAGAGCATTACTCAGACATATACACGTATTTCTGCATATATTTCTCCCACTCACTGTCTCATCTCTTCATTTAATTCAATTAAATTAAACCACAATGAGGCATTGTTTTGGAAGCCATCAGGATTTTGGTGCCGTTCCACAATCAGCGTCCCTCAGGAGTGTATTTTTGGTAACGGTTTACAGATACGAGTTTCAGCTTAGGATACGAGCGATTCATTATTTTCAGTGAAATTTAATGTAATTAAAGTGAATTCTCTTTACACATACAGTATATTTAACACCCATTAGAACAGCAGAGTTATACATAATCCTTTGTGCACTACATGATAACATTTTGCTCAGCTGATCTCTTTTTAGATCTTTTATTATTCAACATATTTCACCGTATATAAAAATTAGAAACTAAAAATCAGAATAAATAAGAACGAATAGCAGGTAAAAACAAAAAGCAGCCTTTAGCATAATCATTTATTTAATCAGATTATTTGCGTTCTCTATTCTTAAAGAACAGATTTCACTTAAAGCCTTAAATTAAAAACCTTTTAAATTCCATATTAATTCATGTTTAGTAACAAGTAGCATATATAACACGATACCTGATTGAAATCTGTATCTATACATTCTTAGTACCATAAATGTTGTTAATATTAATATTCCCCAGAAGTGGGCATGTTCTTGTCAGCTGATGTTCTCATGATGTTCCTCAACATTATCTACATCACTCAAGTTCATAATTGGTCTCATGTTGAGATGTGGGCAGGGAATGTCTTTTTGTTTGTTTAACCAATCTAATAGCCTGATTTAAGCTTCATATTTAACAGCTTTTGCTTGCATCTTACTCTATATTGTTCATACTGAATAATGGATTCATTCTATACAGTTACATCACTATTAATAAGGCAGACATATTTTTATTTTTTTAACTTTTACATTTATTTATGTAGTATTTTTCTATATTAAGACAAAAGTATGAACACTCCCTGACTCCCTGAAATTTGAAGTTTTTTTTTTAACCTAAGGATGCCAGATATTCATCAGACCCCCCCGATATCCTTCAAAACTGTCTGGTTCTACATGTAGAAGCCATTAGAGGCTTCATGCTCAAGCCAGCATCAGAGTGTTTCAAGTAGAACCTTTTTACAACAATAAGAACACTGACGAAGAACCCTTGAAGAACCCAGTGTTTCTATGAGTGCTATCAGAAATAAAATATGATTTGAAATCAGAATTCTATACAGTACTTCACCTCCGTATTCTCATCTAAACTGTGCAATACAATCACAAATTCTACAATTCTGCAGTTATGCAGGTATGTTGTGTTATATGCAGACATTTGCATTGCACATTCAATGTCCTCTGTACAGATTTGTAATTGGAAATAAATAAATAAATAAATAAATAGAGGTAGGAGGTAGAAGTCTATAAAATGTGTAGATGTGAGTGTGTGTGGTGCAAATAGATCTGAACATTCAGTGATGGTGTTTTTTTGGCTCTATTGGCTGAGGGGTAGAAACTGTTCCTGAGTCGGTTTGTGCATGATGTGATGGACCTGAAGTGTCTGCCAGATGGTAGAAGGTTGAATAGATGGTGTCCAGTGTGAGTTTGAGCTTTCAGTGTATTGTTTGCTCTGCTGTGGCAGCGAGAGCTGAATAGATCTACCAGGAAGGTTGTGAGCAGCCAATGATTTATTTTTTTTATGGGGAGGTGTTGATAATCCTCTAATGAGCCACTGCACGATTCCACCACTGACGGTTCCCATAATCCTCACGAGATTTTACAGTGTTACCGGATTACGTTCATACTACGTTAATTTATCACGCTCACTCTACAACCTTCAGTGTCATTCATAGTAATGAGAAACATAGTAATGTTTAAATGAAGTTTAGCATAAGCAATCACAAGAAATCACAATATTTCCTGATAATAATCACAGGATAAGTTTTTTATGCTTTCTTGAGTCACTCTTAAAGACAAAATTATTTGTCATTTATTACCACCATGATGAAAAGGTACATCTTTATGGTTAGTGTTACAAATCACTTGACACTGGAGACCTTCCTTTAAATACATAAAAAAAAAAAATCTGATATTTATTATATCTTTATATAATGACTTTTTTGTTTTCATTTACATTTACGTTTATGGAGATTAGCAGACGTCCTTATGCAGAGCCACGTACAAAGGTGCTTTTAAGGCTGTATCAGTGAATACATGCACTTAGGATACCAACAACACTGTTCATGGTTTTATTTTTAATAAGTGCTAGTTTAAGTATCTCAGGAAGAGGTAGGACTTCACACGTTGTTTGAAGATAGCGAGTGACTCATCTGTTCGGACATCTACAGGAAGCTCATTCCAATACCTCGGTGCCAGAACTGAAAAGAGTCTTGTGGGACCATTCGAGCAATGCTGGTAGATTTAGTATTGCACTGCTTTACTGTCACTGCGGTTGAGTTGTTACTATAGAAACGATAACCTATTAGATCGAGTGCATTGAGAGGAATCTGTGATTTGATTTACAGCTGTCGGTACTTTGTGTCAGAGTTGCTGTTATTAAATGAATCAACCATCTGAGCAGTCGAGAAGGCAACAGTGAAGCAGCGCTGTGGTGTAATGTACTTGAAGATGAACGCTCCTTGTCTAGGGTGCGAGGTCATAATATTAATTACAGTGTACACGATTGCTCTCAGTCACCGGAGTGTTTGATCAGACAGGTTAATAATGAACGGGAAAGGATTGGTCGCATTATATAAAGAACTCAATCTGTTTGGTAGCGATGCTGGTGTGGTGTGTAGGCATGAACTGTGCTCACTGCCATGGCAACCTGCATCCATGTCAACCACTTATATAGCGTTCTTGTTTAATGTAAGATCAGCACGGCACCATCTTCGACTGTGTCTCGTCCTCTCTGTCTTTTTCTGTCTTTCACTGACTCTCTCTTTCTCAAACCCCCCCCCCCACACACACACATACACTCTCTCTGTCTTTTCTTTATCTCCCGCTATCTTCCTCTGGCTCCCTCTCTCTCTCTCTCTCTCTCTCTCTCTCTCTCTCTCTCTCTCTCTCTCTCTCTCTCTCTCTCTCTCTCTCTCTCTGAGAATAATAAATTGTCTTTCTGAGGTTGTTAGCTTCCAGGAAAAAGGGGAAACATGTTTTTCAAAAGCCTACACTGATATGTCTATTTTTATCCTGAGAAATCTTCTGCTGGTCCTGTTGCAGCCTGCTCCTTATTACCAGTGCAAAGGCCAGTATCTCTTCATGTGTCAGCTTATAAAAGATCATTGTCTATTACTGCAGAAATCTTTTTTTTTTATTACATTGAACACCAACGTTGAATAGTTAATTGTAGCATTTCAAAAGATTTGTAGGTATTTTCAAGATTGCCAGCATTCAGATCACAAAAATGTCTTCAATCCATTTGCTAAGATAACATCGGCATAAAGTATATAACAGAAATTCGGTTTTGTTTTTTTTGTTTTGTTTTTTTTGGGGGGGGGGGGTTCTATTTTTTCTTTCTCTTCCTCTTTTCACTCCCATAGAAGCATTAAATAAGGATCTCTAGCCTTTGTAAATGCCAAAACATACGCAATTAGCACAGCAGCAAGAGCATTGATAGCATCACCGCAAAGTGGTTGTCTGATAATATTTAGTCAAGCGCTGAGTTGTGTTTCATAACAACCGCTTTGTGCAATGATTACTCTGGCTTTTAACTTGTCCTGTTTGGAAACATGAACATTTTAAAGGAGTTTTTTTTTTTTTTTTGATTTTTTTTTAAGGCTAATTGCTTACAGTTGTTGTAATGTTAAGTTAACTTTCTGCTCCCTCACTGAGCGATTAGCATAACAAATCCTGAGGTAATGACTAGCAACCGAAGAAAATGTTTAAAAGTATTTTGTGTGTGTGTTTGTATGTGTGTCGTTGTGTATAAATCTAGTTTACGTTTAGCTTTTAGCTTTTAGCTTGAATACAGTTCATTATCTAAAGAATTGTCAGGGTTCTCAAAAGATTTATGCAGAAATGAGACAGAGTTTTAACAACAAATGCGTTAGTGTGTTTGTTGTCCCAAAGTTTCCTTCAACTTCTAATTTCAATTTTATTGGTCATACATAATAATATACATTATACATTATCCGTGTTACAAAAATTGTAAAAATAAATAATAAACGGAAATAAAATTAGCTGTACAATACAGATATATTATACAAAATAATAAAAACATTACAGCATATGACAATAGTACAGTAAATACGTAGCAAGTATGACCTGAGAGTGAAAAATTCGTGTTTGAAAGTTTGCTCTCCTTACAAACACGCCGTAATCTCTTTTTCCGCACTTTACTTTTACGGCTTTAATCTTTTATAAACCATTTGACAGACTCTTTCGTCCTCTTATCTGAACATTGAGTTCCGCTTAATGTTTTGAGAGATAGATGTGGTCATATTTGTGGCACAGATATTTTCTAACTGTGAAAAAAAAGACATATAGTTCATTTATTTCCAGTTAAAGCCATAGGAAGTGATCGACTTTGCCTTTCTGGGTGCATGGAAGACCTCGAGTTTTATTTGGAAAGTGGGTTCTTCTGCTCGACTGAACTCAACTAAACAACTCTGTACTGTTTGTAAAGTTATTACACTAACTACACAACCACTCAAACAGTGTTCAGTATGTAACGTTTTCTTTAAATGTCCTTGTTTTAAATCTAACCAACAGATACACAAGTAAAACTGAGATATCTCTAGATATAAAACTAGAATATAGATTGAATTAAATTGAATCGAATCTGCATATAAATGTTTTACACACATTTCTGGCACCGTCTATGTGTTTTCTGTCTACAGGCTTAGCAGAGTCTTGCCCAACTTTAGTAAAGCTCACATTTAAAGTGAATGATCGTCCCATTTATCCATACAAGTTACTCTCTGTTATTGTATGTTGTATCAATTCTCTAGCATTCCATTTATATCTGTATAAAAAAAGCGTGACGACAAGAAAAAAGCGCTTGAAAAAAGTTTGACATTTTATTGAGAAAAAGGAAAAGACAGAATGTTCCATCCTGGAGACTCTGTAATTTGATTTCAAAAACTTATTTGAAATATAATTACAACTTCAAAGAATTGTATTAATAATTACAGTTTTTTAATTAAAGTGTTCTTTATATACAGTAGAATGAGCACTTTTAAATAAATCTGTGTTTTACAGCCTGATAGTGAGTAAAAAATCAAGAACAAATCAAGTTTGAGAAATCCCAATATGAGGAAGTGTAACATAAATTTTTTAAATGTATATTTTGTACATAACTGTGTATGTTACAAATAAATGATGAATGCTATCCTTAACTAAAAGAAGTTACGTAAGTTTTTTTTATTTTTTATTTAGTGGACGTTTTCTTCGTAGCGATCACGAACCGTGTTGTACGTTTTGGGGTTCTGTTTTTCGCTGAAATCTTGAATCTTGAATGAATTCAGCACTAAGTTGATGTTTCTATTCATAACCCAATTTTGTTCTCGTCGTAACGTTTCATGTCTCGGGGTCACGGTGAGGTAACGACTGTCAGGACTTGTTCAGCTTTTCTGGTCTTGACATTCCAGTCATTTCTGTCTGCTGAAAACAGGCTTGACCCCAAGCGCATATTGTCACAGCTGTTTTTTTCTCGCTTGATGTTTTTTTACCTTTGAGAAACAATGACTCACTGCAATGGAAATGCTTCCAAATGTATATGATTGTTTTGTGCAACTCTGGGTTGTTTTTTTTAATCATTTTTAAACCGAAAATCCCAACAATGCAATCTAAAAAAATTTTTCTCCTTCATTGTATCGAATTAAACCCAGCTAAAAATCATGCTACGTCAACACTGGGTTCAAATTACAAAGGAAGACGAGCTCTCGGGAGGCAACACTGTATGAACGGTTTGCCATTGAGAGAGATTTCGAATGATTTTGAAAGCAAATGTCAAGTAGTTGAATAGGAGAAGGTGTGAAGCGAAGCTATGTTTCTTAGTTTCAGTCTGCGTGCATGTCTGCATGTGCGTCCAACTGCACAGTCCAAGAATTCCATTAGGGAAAGAGTCTCAGACACACACACACACACACACACACATACACAGACACACACACACACACACACACATACACACACACACGGGCACAAACAATGAGCCTCAGCTTTTAAGCCTGAATGGCACTGTGGGCATGTGTGTTTAATTGACAATAAGTGAACCATCTCCATTCATTCTTGCGAACGTTTACCTTGCCTTTCTTTGTGAATTTATCTTGGTGGACATCCAGGAGACAGCGGGACGGCTTGGCGTGAGTCAGCCTGCATAGACTGGAGGCTTTCGTGTTTGAGTGGTGGACTGGGGCCTGTTTTTTTTTTTTTTTTTTTTTTTTTTTTTTTTTTTTTGTGCTAAAATTTGAGGAAATGGCTGCTAACTCAGAGCCCGGGCTACTAATGGAAATAATGTCTATATATTTGACAGCAGGGGAAAATAACAGTGTAGACACAAATATCTGTCTTGCTTATTCGTTTTGACTCGACTTTGTCTCAGAAACCCATTGAGATTTGTAACAATCCTTTAAGTCTCAGAAGCTTGATGGTGATAATCCGTGTTAAGGTTATACTTAAAAGGTGCAAGGGTTGTGATTTTAAATATTTATACAGGTGGTAATACAGTATGGTGATGAAAAGGGGTGTGTTTGAATGAATACATGTGCACATTTTCCTGAAGGAATGAAGGCTGTGTTTCATTCTGTTAGGGAACTATGTAGTGATCAACAGCAGCAGTGGACAAAGTGTGGCTCTGGTTGTTTAGGCTGTTAAAATGAAATTGTCCAGATTTTTGAATCTATAAACTGAGGATGCAAGAGAAAGAAAGGAGGAGTGAAGCAGACAAGATCAAATCAAATAAGATAAAAATTAAAATAGAGAGAAAAGTATGTGAAAATGGGGAAGATAGAAAGAAAGAAAGAAAGAAAGAAAGAAAGAAAGAAAGAATAAAGAGAGAAAGAAAGGATAAAGAGAACGAAAGAAACGGGTAGGTACCAAGAACAAAAGAAATACTGGAAAAGTGAGTTAAAAGTGAATGAATCAAAACAGTAAATGAATAATTATATAAAAATTATAATTAGTAAAGTAAATTAATCGAGACAGAGGAAAGAAAGAAAACGAATAAATGTTTTGAGTGATCAAATGACTCATTTAAATGACTCACCTGAAAGACTCACCTAAAAGACTCACCTAAATGCTCTTTCGAATCGTACACCTCATGGACATTTTGTGGCACAGTTCTTTAAGCTGTTAAAATTAAAATGTCCAGATTTTTAAATCTGTAAACAAATTTTAATTGTTACTAAAAAGAAATAAACGGCTGCAAAAGTTGTGTGTCCTGTCTGAACAGCGTTCTCTCTCATCTCCCCCCAGTCGTGTACATCTGCGGGCCTCTTGAGACCTTCTTTATGATCATGCACAACTTTGAGGAGGAGGTGAAGAACCCAGAAGATTACGCCATCTTCTACCTGGATGCGTTTGGTGAAAGCCTCACTGATTATATGCACCGGCCGTGGCAGAGCTCAGCTGAGCAGTGGAAGGATCCAGTTAAGCTTTTTCAGGTATTTCACAATTTCTATACATTTCATTGACTGGTTGGAGAATGTAGAGAATAATAAAATAATTAAATAATAAAAATAAACAGGAAATTATTTAGGAAAGTTATTATAAATTATAATAAATTATTTAGGAAAATGATATGCAAAACCATTTTAGTGTGTGTGTGTGTGTGTGTGTGTGTGTGTGTGTGTGTGTGTGTGTGTGTGCGTGCATGTGTGTGTGTGTGTGTGTGTTGTCTCAATGCTATGATCAGCATTTTTCTTTAAGCAGTTAGGTGTAACACTGCAGTGAAGAGTGCAGGTAATAAAAAAAAGAAAAAGAGGGAAAAGTAAAAAAGAAAGAAAGAAAGAAAGAGATAAAGAGTACACAAATACAAGAAAAGCAAAAAACTAGTGAAAGGAACAGAGATAATGTGAAATTGAACGGGGGAGAAATGAAAAGTGCAGAAAAAAATGAGAATGAGAGAATCAGACAAAGAAAAGGGGACTTTGAAGGTAAAGATAGACTGAGAATGCAAGATGAAGAACGGAGGACTCAGACATTAAATAAAAGAAAAGAAATAGAAAAGAAAGACAAAGAAAGAAAGAAAGAAAGAAAGAAAGAAAATCTAAGAGAAAGATAGAAAAGGATAGTTTGCAAGAAAACTACAATACATAAGGAGTAAAAAAGAATGAATAGAGAAAAAAGGAGATAAAATAATGAGAAAAAGCAGAAGAAAGAAAGAAAGAAAAAGAGAATGAAGAAAAAGAAAGAAAGAATTAAAGATCAAACACAAGCCGAGAAAGAAACTATGAGATTTTTGCATTTAATAATGAAATGCACCTTGTGTCTTTAACCCTTTTTTGTTCTCTGTAATGTTGTGGAAAGCCCACGAGGTCCTGAGGTTAGTTCCTGTAATCTCTGCTGTGACTAATCAGATTTGAGAATTGCTTTTGTTTCTGTTTCTATAAACAGAGCATTGGCATGTTTTTTTTTACTCAGTTGGACCATTTCCACGGTTCATTCACTGCAGTTCTTTTGGCTTAACTTTTTTTCCTTTTCTAGTCTGTATTCGTTATAACGTACCGGGAGCCGGACAATCCCGAGTACACGGCTTTCCGCAGTGAGCTCCACAGGAGAACGACGGAGGACTTTAACATTGTGTTGGAGCCATCTTTGGTGAGTGCTCTTGATCTCTACGTTATTTGCTGAATCAAAACAGCACTAAATGAACAACAAAGCAAACACGAGCTGCACTTTGCGTTGACTTTTGCTCAGTAACCTTGGTGAAATTTGCCTGGAAGCGACTAAGGATAAAAGCAATCAATAAGAAGCGTAGTCATGTGAAGGCCGTTGGAGGTCCGCCGTGTTTTCTGTAGCACTCAGTGAAGCATGCTGCTTTTTCTCCAGCCACCACATGAGCGTGCTGATCAGATATGACACCTACAAACCGTGGAAACAAGAGTTTGGCTTCCTTGTGTCAGCCTCATTTTCCGGAATTAGCTGTGCTCGGGGATAAATATAGCAGACAATGTGGCTGAAACCCAAGAACTGTTCATACTGAAAATATGGCCTTCAAGGCATACAAATAAAAAAACGAAAAAACAAACCTAAAAAGTTGAGAATGAAGTTAGGATTTCTGTATAACTTGACACCATGCTACCAGTCATTACCGTAGAGCTGTAATACTTACCAAAGTGGAATGTAAGACTGATTTGTTGTTGTTGTGTTTTTTTTTTCCTGCCTCTTTCAGATGGATTTCATTGCTGGCTGTTTCCATGACGGCTTTATGCTCTACGCGAAGGCACTGACTGAGGCTTTAACGGACGGAGTGTCTCAGAACGATGGTGCCGATGTCATTAAAAGGATGCAGAACCGCAGTATCTGGGGTGCGTTCTCTTTCGATTCCTCCTCACTGACTCTGCACAGCGTATTGCAATCGAACGATTCTCATAACACACCACGGTTGGTGTATAGCGAAAGAGAGAGTGTGTAAGAGAGAGGACTGTGATTGAGATGTGAGAGCCTGTCCCAGCCAGCATCGGCAACTGTGCCGAAAATGTGTTTCTAATACACAAACCCATCTGCCGAAACTTGACATAGGAATAGAGTTGAAACATGAACTTTCTCTGACTTGCTTCGTGCCAAAAGCGTACTGCAGCCAGGCAAAATAACGAGTGCAGGATCAGGCTGGAGAGATAGCTTACTGGTTGTATTTCCTGTCAGGAATCAGTATCTCAGAGGGGTAAATGTCCATTAAAGGAACAATTTAACTTTCCTGTGCCAGTTACTGATGTGTTTCACCTGTTTATTTGGACAGATGATAGCCTAATAGAACAGAATATTAGCTAACTTGCTCTTTTGATTGCTGTGTAACTATATAATAATAATAATAATAATAATAATAATAATAATAATAAAAATAACAACAACAACAATAATAATAATAGTAATAATAATAATATTACTACTACTAATAATAACAACAACAACAACAACAATAATAATAATAATCCAAAGATTATTCATTCAACCTACAGGATGTATAAATCTTTTCTATAAGGTTTACTGCAGTCCCTGAATAATAGCTTTATAATGGAGGAACTTTACCTGGTTTAGATATTGTTTGGATTGAAAACCTAAAACTGACAAGAGAATCTAATCCAACACATTTATTTTAATTCACTGCTCAGAATAAATTAACAATTTCCTCACTGATTTAACATATATCTGTGTTTCAGGAGTGACAGGGCTCATTAGCACAGATACTAGCAACACCAGGTTCACAGACTTCAGCCTCTGGGCCATGACCGACCTGGAGACTGGACAGTATGGGGTGAGTTCAGCAAATTAATCTTTGTCCCTGTCGTTAATATTGATCAATGCATACACCTTTTTTTTGGTCCAACATCAGCAGTGCATGTGGTTAACTGATCGTGTTGCATATTAGAGCATTATTTTAAGACAACTGGAACAGTATAGCATAATTTTATTCCTGATTTTTATTAATACAGTTCTCATTAATACGCTTCAGTATATTTTTCTGAAGGAAAATAGTGGTCGTTGAAGTTGAATTTTATTTCACATTCAGAAAAGAACTTTGTAAAACTTTTCCTTTTGCTACAAATAGACACGACTTCTTTACAAGAAGTGTAATTGTTTTTTTCTGTTGTGTCTTTGATTTAGAGTTGTGTCTTTGGTTCTCAAGTTGTGTCTATGCTTATAGAGTTGTGTCTTTGGTTCTCAACTTGTGTCTATGCTTACAGTATAGAGTTGTGTCTTTGGTTCTCCGGTTGTGTCTATGCTTATAGTGTCCTGTCTTTGTTTTTACAAGTAATGTAATTGGTTTTACTGTTGTCTTTAGTCTTAGACTTGTGTCTTTAGTCTTAGAGTTGTGTCTTTGGTTATCCAGTTGTGTCTTTGTCCATACAAGAAGTGTAATTGATTTTAATGTTGTGTCTTTGGTCTTAGACTTGTGTCTTTTGATTTAGAGTTGTGTCTTTGGTTCTCCAGTTGTGTCTTTGCTATAGAGTTGTGTCTTTGTCTTTACAAGTAGTGTATTTGGTTTTACTGTTGTGTCTTTGGTTCTCCACTTGTGTCTTTGTCTTTACAAGAAGTGTAATTGATTTTAATGTTGTGTCTTTTGTCTTAGACTTGTGTCTTTTGACTTAGAGTTGTGTCTTTGGTTCTCCAGTTGTGTCTTTGTATTTACAAGTAGTGTAATTGGTTTTAATGTTGTGTCTTTGGTCTTAGTATTGTGTCTTTGGTCACAGAGTTGTGTCTTTGGTTCTCCAGATGTGTCTTTAGTTTTATTGTTTTTTTTTCCTGCCTATAAAACACAACAATAATACATATCACTGGTCAATTATAAAGTATATTTTGTAAAAAAAAAAAAAAAAACTTCGGCTATTTCACACTCTTGACTTTACCTTGGAAGCTTTTCTTCATGTTGAAAACATTTGTCTGTTAAGCAGCTCATACGGTTCTTATTTGTCTTTCCGTATGGCTCGAATAATCGACGGAGTTTATTTACACCGCTAGTGATTAAACTTATGCTAAATGTGTAGGTGTTCCTTTTTTATGGGTGTTTTCCTGAAGATAAACACGGTTGTGAGCTCGAAGCACTAAAAAGCATCTGTAAACAATTAGTAATTTTGACTGTCGACATTGGTCATTATTGTACTCGGTGCACTTTTTTATTAAGTCTATTGGTAAGAGTGTGAAAGACATGTCTGTATAGGCAGGGAAGAAAATCCAAGAGAACCTTCTTGAAAATAACAGGAATGCTCAATTTTTATTCTTGGACTGCAGCTTTCTAGACCAGATCGCTTTAACAGATCTGCTCTCTGAGTATCCAACCTGAAACACAGGTATAGCAGTTTCCTACTGTATATTGTTAGATATTTTCTTCCTCTGTGTACCCTGTTGCTATGGTTACTTTATATACCTTAAAGATTACCTTGCTTAATGTTAAACAAGAATCATATACTAAGCGCATTCACCACTGAAGATGCAGCGCAATGCTGGCTAATTCGGGTTTCACTACAAAAGATCAGGCAGTGAATTCTCTAATATCAGTTTTCATGTCGCAGTCAAAGGTTTAAAATATGTTGGTAAATAAGCACTTATTAAAAATTCCATCGGGATTCTCATGGTGCTTTCTTTAATTAGGCGTTTAATTGGAATTCCATGTATTAATTGTGATTCTGGTGTGAGTTCATAGAACATTGGGTAATCAAATGGGTTATTCATTGGAATATGTATTTATAAATGGGTTCCTATTGGATATTTATGGGTTATCTGCTTAAATATAATCTATTTCTGTCAATTCCTTATTGGATATTTATGGGTTAACCCTTGGAACATACATTCCCATTGGGTTTCTGTTGGATATTTGTGGGTCAGCCTGTTAGTTTCTATTGTATATGTCGGGCTTCCTCATTTAAATATCCCCAATATAGCTGGCTAGAATATGTTGCTTATTGGTATAATTGGATTAGATGCTTATGTTATTTTTTTAATATGAGATCTATTTCCATTGAGTTCCTCTTAGATATTTATGGGTTATTTAATTAGAATATGGCCTTATTTATGTGGCCTTATTTATTTGGCTGTATAAACTCTGTGTGATAGGGGCACGGTGGCTTAGTGGTTAGCACATTCGCCTCACACCTCCAGGGTTGGGGGTTCGATTCCCGCCTCCACCTTGTGCGTGTGGAGTTTGCATGTTCTCCCCGTGCCTCGGGGGTTTCCTCCGGGTACTCCGGTTTCCTCCCCCTGTCCAAAGACATGCATGGTAGGTTGATTGGCATCTCTGGAAAATTGTCCGTAGTGTGTGAGTGTGTGTGAATGAGAGTGTGTGTGTGCCCTGCGATGGGTTGGCACTCCGTCCAGAGTGTATCCTGCCTTGATGCCCGATGATGACTGAGATAGGCACAGGCTCCCCGTGACCCGAGAATTTCGGATAAGCGGTAGAAAATGAATGAATGAATGAATGAAATCCTATGTGTTTTTTTAGGACTTTTATTTGGGCACTTTATGTGAATCCAAGAGATGTCCTGGAGCTTAGGTTCCTTTAACGGCAAGCTATATAGAACAGGCAGTATACAATTACTCATGGAGTCCAGAATGATTCCTAGGGGAAATGTCAGTGGTCAGTCATGACTTTGGGGCAGTATGGTCGTGCAGTTGGGGGGATTTGTGCCTCTTAATTCCTGGGATTCCTAAGGTTGAGCTACATTGTGTGTTGCTACATCTTCTTCCAGTGGAAATGTGAAGGTGTCACTACATATATACGTAGAGATGCTACATTACGGTTCTTATGGCTCCATCTTGATCAGTGTGATTTTTGTATCGATCCTGATTATAGAGCAGAGATTATAGAGAAAGGAATAATCCAGCCATATTTGAATTAAACAGTTGCCTTACAAACTAAAGTAAGCTCTTTTTCTACATAGGTTGTTGGTTACTATAATGGAACCCATAAGGACATTATGTGGTCAGCTACAGAGAGGATTCATTGGCCAAAGGGCTGCCCACCACTCGATGAGCCTCGATGTCTGTTCTCGTGTGAAGGTAAGGGGAAATGCATGTTTTTTTTAAACAATTTCTTTTAATAATCTGCAGCATATGCAGGCATATTTGGAAGTAGACATATATATATAATAGAGTTAGTCTAAAATTTGCAGGTGTGAGATATTTGTTTTTCGTAGTTTTTTTAGATTGAGATCAAATCACCTCATGGTTCAGCTCTTCTTGTGTAGTACTACAGACTGGTCTTAATAAACCTTTGGATCAGACGTAACATTATTTAAAATCCCAAGGTTTTAATTTGTTATTTTGACTTTTTGTTTAACGGAATTTTGCAAGTGATTGAGAGTTTTCCCAATCCACCAGATTTTTGGCAGTTATGTAGACTGATATGTACTGTATGAGTCACTGAAACTGCTGTGGCAGTAATTCATATCTGACTGTTTGAGAAAATGTTCAACTGTGTGCAGAGTTTCAGGCACGTAGTTCTAATTAGGGTTGAATTTTATTTTCCGGTCCAAAAATGTTAATAGTAATTTAGAGCATGAAAGTTTTATTTATTTCACTTCACGTCTAAATATTAGCACTAGTGAGTTTATCATTAGTATATTGTTTATTACACGTTTTTATTTACTGACCTGTGACACTTTTAATAGACTTAAATGAGTAATAGGTAAATAAACATATATTATTTAAAAATAAACATGAGCCAAAAGCAGAAAGAGGTCAAATGTAAAAACACATTCATTAGTCTATAGAAATCCAAAGGAAATTATTTCATGGAATTGTAAGACGACGAGTCAAATGATTCAAATTGACAATAGTCAAATGTTTTAAACTGAATTGTCTCACGCAGGTTTTCACTGAGTTGATGAACCGCTTTCTAAATTCTGATAGATAGATTGAAGCGGAAATATTGCTTTTATTTTCCAGACCAAATTCCTGTCCTCGGAATCGTTGCTGTGGGCTCCGGTCTCGCCCTCATCATTTTTGGAATGTCAAGCTTTCTCATTTACAGGTATGTTTTTGGCTCTGTATTGGTAGACTTTAACAGGTTTCTTTTCATTTAAAAAATGAGAGAGAAAACAAAACAAAAAGAAAAGATGGGAACAAAACAAAAAGAAAAAGATGGGAATCTCTAAAAAGATTTTAGGTGGAGGTCCTGTAGATCCCATGTTTTATAAGATTTACAGGATTATGTGGAGACAGAAAGAGTTTAAATAGTTCAGGGCTGGAATGTATAAACACTAACAGTATTCTGGCAAAGAGAAAATACAGGATCTAATGTGCATCAGATCAGTTTCACATCAGATCTGTCCAGTCTGGGTATTAATATGTGAATAAAACTGTTCACAAATTATTTATTTATTTATTTATTTTCCCGATCAAACAAGTAGCTGTTAAAGAATCAGTGAAAACTACAAAACAAGAAGCTTTATTGTATAAAGGCATTTATGATTCATTCTTGTCATCACTGAAGTGTAAATATTTAAATGCATGACTATTTCTTTAAATGTTGTAATTTTAGGTTATAAATCAGAGTGTACTGTACACACACACACACACACACACACACACACACACAACACACACACACGTACCGACTGTTTCAGGAGTTCACAATTATTGCTTAATTGCTTAATTATATGAGCTGATAATGATGAATCATATACAAATACATGAACAGGTTAGTGGTCATATTTTTTGGAGCTGTAACCTGGTTTTCTTGATAGAAACCAGTTGCAGTCGGGGGCCAAAATTTGCGCAACGTTTATAGACCAAAAGTCAGTGTATGGCTGTGAATGTGCGTTATAATATTAATTCTAATACAATAAGTGTAGGATATTGTATATATGTCACAATGACAATTATTGTACAGTTATTTCATCATGATATGGTACTGTATTGATTTCTGCTGAATGACTGATGATGTTATACGTTCAGTTTAGTGGTGAACCTCACTGCTAAAGATTGTCTTCAGTTTTGCCGTCGCTCGGCTTATGTCTTTACTCCAAAACAAAAAAATGCGTGATTGTGAGTTGGTTGTTTCGTCCAGACAAAATCCATTACGCTAAAGACGGGTAATTAGGACTGAGATGACGCTGATAAGTCAATGGTGTGAGGTGAAGTTGTGCAGGAAAGCAATGCGAGCGGTTTAATGGTGCGAGAGGGGGCTATTCGGAGTAGGAGGAGGAGGAGTTGGGGCACTGAAGGTATTCACATATGGGATTCATGAAACAATAATTCCAGTGTGGAATGCTTCCTTTTTCACTGAGACCTGCTAATAGCATTAAAATAAGTAGCTTTAAATAGAATAAAAAAGAGGCATGTGTCTTTATAGGTAGTGTGTTCTATCTATATCTGTGAACGGAATAAGCTTCATTTTATTTTTATCAGAAAATTTTTTAACCTCTTAACCACACAATACCTCATAATTACACAACGTTTTTTTTTTTTTTAAATAATAAATATTACTAGTTGTTCAATAATAAGATGGGAACACTTGAATAAACTTTAACACATTTGTATTCTGCAATAAAATCATTTTTAGTTCTTAGTGAGATAAATAAAGCTCTCAGCACCAATATCTGATCTGTTAGCTAATGATCCAAAAAGGTTTACTGTCTCAATAATAATAATAATAATAATAATAATAATAATAATAATAATAATAATAATAATAATAATAGTTGGGACATTTTAATTTGATAAACCCACAAATAAATTCTATTTGGAATCTCAAAGGTCTCAAGGTTTGTTATTTTTTTTTACTATTAAACCCCTGCCAAGGTTTTTCCCTTCTTCAAGCCTAGAAAAACAAATAATGGTGGGTCTTTTGGGGCAGACCAGGGTGGCTCGAAGGGGAGTTTAAAAAACCCAGTTGAAACGCAAACGCTGCAATATCCCAGCCTCGACATCTGGAAGTGTTTTGCACCTTTTAGATTGGAATGTGTGAGCTTTGCTCTTTTCTCTCCATCTCTTTTCACTCATTCTCTCTTTCTGCACTGAACAACAAACCCATCTCTTTTTGAATTCCTACCAAGGTGATGTCCGTTTAATGTCATCATGAGCGATTTGGGTTTTGCTTGAGCTTGTTGGGAAAACAGCAGGTCCAGAGCGAGTGACTCCAGATGTGTCGACCCATTTGGAAAGTGTCCACATGTTTATGCACATGGTTGGAGAGGACGTCCAAGTTTGCTTATAGTCAAAACTAACAGTTTGTAAAAGCCGAGAAATGTAGTGACCTTAAAATGACTCTTTCTCCTCTCATCCTTTAAAAATGTCCTGTTTTTTAGTTTCTAGACTGTATATTAGACAGCTGTGAAATGTGAGAGAAGATTTTATTTGCGTTTTGATCTACAGAATTTTTTTCGTCCCTAATTTGTTTTGACGATTTTTTTTGGCCAGTGTTATATCCATAATGAATGAGAAAGCTTTGTAAAAAACCTTGAAACATTTGTCTTAAATGGAATTGGTTCTATTCAAGGATGAGTCTAAAAATGTGAACTTTGTCCCTCACAACCTCTGTAATAAATTAGAAAACAATGACATACACTTAACAGCCACGTTACTGGGACATTCTGTACACCTGCTCAATCATCCAGTCAGTCAATCAAATCATGCTCTACATACATGTCCAGAATTAACTTCATTTGCTTCATTTCAGTGCTAGACTACTGATCTCCTATGACTTTCACACACAACAGTTTTTAGAGTTGGTGCCAACATATTAGTTTGTTTCAGTTCTTTGGGCAGAACAAAAATAGCTGACAATAAGTCGAATAACAACTCTTTACATTCACGTTGAGCAAAAAAGCAGAAAAGGAAATCTAAGGCTACACTGGGCACAGACTCACTGGATGATTACAGATTAAAAAAAGATTAGGTGATATTTGTCCAATCTAAAACAGCCCAGTTCCTGTGTATATGTGCCCAATGTATCCTCAGATTCCTCTGAGTGTGTATTGTAATCCAGAGGTGGCAGATCTTATCAGGAAAGGGCTGGTGTGAGTGCAGGGTTTCATTCCAATCAAGCAAATGCCACATCTAAGTCTATAGCAAGCCAAGATCTACTGATTAATCAGGTGGAAACAGGTGTGGCTCCTGCGTGTATAAAACCTGCACCCACATTGGTCCTTTGTGGATAAGATCAGACACCCTGACATAATAGAAAGTCATTATTTAAAAAAAAAAAAACAACCAGTTTTTCTAAACAGTTCTTTCAAACTAATGCCAATCTCTGTCAATCTCTATAATCTGCATGCTTGTTAACATGACTGAATGGCAACAGCAGTTATCTCTTACTATTTCCTAAATCATTAATGATTAGTTTATGACAATAAATAAAGCAATTGAAAGTATAATCTTGCGAGGATTTTCATGTGACTCGGGACATATGAAACACGTCTATTTTGAAGTCGACAGAGTGTACTTTTCTGTCAGTTCGGCTTTAAACATCCTGTTTTCGTCACAGAATTTTGTTTAAACAAGCCATGCAGTTACTTTGCTACTCAAACTAGACCAGAGAAGGTAAATAAAATAAAATAAAAATGATCTCTGTGAAAACTCTCCTCTTTTTGATCGACTGAATTCAAATAAATAATAAATGCGTGAGAGAGGATCGGCCGCAGAAAGAGAGCTGGTTTGCGTTTATTTTGTATTTTTCCTCATATGTTCTACAGCATTTTTTCAGTGCGTAGTCTGGTCTGCTGAAATACCCTGAAGATCCCTGTGCTAATTCATCATGACCATATTTACACATAACAGTACTTTGTATTTACTGTTTCCATTAAAAAAACTCCCCTATATATATATCTCAAAAGAGACCCAGGTTTTCTGTGGGAAAACCACAAACCTGGCACCACCGGTTGTGACTTCAAATCCCAAAAGAAACATAGCTGGACCTACACGCAAATCCTTTACCTCTCGACTTGCCTCAATTCTGAGTCGTTTGGATAAAATGACCTGTCAGTAGAACAATAGCAGATGGAGCTTTGATTTGAGTGTGTTGCACTCTTCAGGAAGCTGAAGTTGGAGAAGGAGCTGGCTGGAATGCTTTGGAGGATTCGATGGGAGGAACTGCAGTTTGAAAGCCCCAACAAATACCACAGGCGCGCTGGCAGCCGCCTCACTCTTTCCCAGGTATCTTTCATTCCACTCCGTTATCCTCATATCTTGTGGGAGGTTTTGTGCTGATTCCTTTCCCAGCTGGACTCAGCCTGTGTCCATGCCTTCCATTTTAACAACTTTCTGACTCCTGGTTTTATAACTACTATAAGCACGGCTAACAACTTATTCCAAGTTTGTCCACACGACACTTTTTTTGGAATTGGCTGCTGTCAGAACTGCTTAAAAACCCCCTTTTTTAAAATTTACAACCCCAGTTTAAAATGATAAACATAGCTTTTTTTTTCGTCAACGTGCCAGCCAATTTAGCAGCTAACATCCAACCGTCATAAGTTCTACTGTACACACGGTCATTTTTAAAACTCCTGAGACGCCTGAGTCATGACTGGCTGTCTCGTTCTCAATAGTTTTGTTGTATGCTAAAATGACTCACTCATTCTGACATTAGTATGATTGCTTAATGATCCAAAATAGCTTTAATGCTTTCTAAACTCTCTGTAGGTTTCGGAAACGCTTAATGTCTACTTTTTCTGTGTAGTAGCACACACACACACACAGTGAGTTTCATTACAGAAGTTGGGCGTATATACATATATAGTGCATATGTTTTCAATGAATTTTCCAGGCTCTAATAATGATATTGGCCCTGCTTCCCAATCTATCCTACCTCATGTTACTGAACGTGTTAGCCAGTCCATGTTAGATTTTAGGGTGAATTTATTTGTTTGTTTCTTTTTGGAAACTTGTACCATATTTTATATTTTATAACCGCTGTGTTCAAATGCAGCTTATTTGTCAAGAATGTGTGATGCGCTAAAATTCACAGATTTTTCATAAAGATTTTTGCATAAATTTGAATAATTACATATAATTACTATATATATATATATATATATATATATATATATATATATATATATATATATATATATATGATGTAATTATTTGACTAATCTGTCCTTTAAGTAAGACAAAACCAAGTTGACAATAAATAAAACATATATGATGTTATACTATAATGAAATCAAATGAAAATATTTAATAAAATATATGATTTGCATGTTGAACAGGATGTCATGCTTCCTGGTTGTCTATAAAGCCTGTGACGTTTTTCGTGCTGAAAGTGAAAGTTCATTTTTACTCTTTCCAACCAAAGATTTTCATGAATGTCATAGTTTTTGGTGCCCAGAGTGTTGGTATTATATTCGATATAAGAAAATCTGAAAATTTCTTCTCTTGAAGCGCTGGGTGAACCCTTTAAAGTTTCCTTCTTGAGTATTAAAGGTCATTTAACTGTTTTTCTGACTGTCAGAATAAAACATGAATACACTATATAGCCAAAGGTTTGTGGATGTCTGACCATCACATCCTTTCCAGATTGATTCCATTATTACTGTTGTAATTGCTTTGGGAAAAGGCTTTCTGCTAGATGTAGAAAGTTCTCAAGTTCTTTACTCCAACCATGTCATAATGGAGCAGGCTACAGTATGTGCACATGGGGATTGTCATGCTGGAATAACCCCAGTTTGATGATGAAGCATAAATGGGCGTGATGGTCAGGTGTATTACAAATCTTTGGCAATCTAGTGTAATGATGGATCACAATACACACTGTAGATTCTGACCAACTCCACAAATTCTCACCTGATCTTCTCCAGTATGATGCTGTGATTCTACAAGCTGTTGGTTTTATCTGTGGCTGAATCGGTTCTTCGTTTTTATGTACTGTAGATGTCTATGTACTGTTTTTATGTACTGTAGATGTTTGATTGGCTTCTAAAACTGTCTCCTGTGTGCTCTTTTCAGAGGGGTTCTAGCTACGGCTCCTTGATCACGGCGCATGGAAAACATCAGCTGTTTGCAAAAACAGGCTATTTTAAGGTGAGGCTTGAGTTCTTCTGACATTTTCCTTACCTCCACATTTCTAAACACCCACACACATGCATACTCACTGAAGGAAGAGAGACAGAGAGAGAGAAAGAAAGAGAGAGAGAGAGAGGTAGAATTTCAGGTGGTATAGAGAATGAGAGAACAGTAGAGGGAGGGGGTAGAGAGAGAGTGAGAGAATGGGAAAGAAAGTGAGAGAGAGAGACAGTATTCTTCTGTGATCACATTATGTTGCGCCATAGCTGTGTGTTGGCTCGACTGTTAAGGTCTCTGTGTTTGTTGTGCTAAATGAATTGGATTTGTGATGTCAGAACACCATCCGTACAAGAGAGGAGCCCTCAGGGTGCATGTGTATTTACTCACAAGCAATTTGAGACCATTTTCAGAGGTGGAACAATTGCGCTTCTGTTAACAGTTCTGTTCATTCCAGTTACATCATGCATACAATAAACACTATGTAAGACTTGCACACCTTCACTTTAATGAATGTCCAGCACTCGTTCCCAGACCAATGTTCCTTCATTATCACATGTAACAAAAAGTGACCAATGATCGAGTTTAAAAGCATAATATAATATAATTTACTTTTGGATGTTCTATAAATATTTTGTAATAACTGTTTAAATCTGTCAGGGTTATAGAGTGTGAGGTTAAAGGTAAAGCTTTGTGACTCCATGTTCTTGTCATGTCTTTGAATTTCATTTTGAACTTCTTGGAGTTTTATAGAGATAAACATTTATTTTTTCAATGGGGATGAAAACTTTTGCACTCACTTGGTAATATGGGGGGTTTCACTGACAAAGTTATTGTCAGCTGTCTGTTGTCTGAGACACAGTGATTCTTATTTCAATGCGAAGGTGTTTACATTCGAACTCTGAAGCTGTGATTTCTCTGGACGACGTTGTAATTTGTGCTGAAAAAAAAGTTTCAATATTTTTTGCTGCTGAGTGAAAACAGCTTTCACGTCTGCTTTGCCTTTAGTGTAAAAGACTATTTCCACTGAACAGTGTATTAAATTAGGTTTTGAGCAGCACTGAAAATTGGGAAACAATATTTATCTTCAGGAATCCACCATGCTTTTTTGAATGAGAAATATAACACAGCTTGATTTTGTCTTTTATGCCACATGGATGCTAACACGGTTTGTCTTCCTCTCACAGGGAAACCTGGTGGCAATCAAGCACGTGAACAATAGGATCGAGTTGACAAGACAAGTGCTGTTTGAACTGAAGCATGTAAGGCAAGAGGTTTGTTTATTCGGGGTGTGAGTGTGTGTGAGTATGTGTGAGTGTGTGTGAGCGTGTGTGAGCATGTGTTTGTGCGTGTGTGCATGTGTGTGCGCGTGTATGTGTGTGCATTTGGGTGCATAAAGTGTGTGCTATCCTGCTGTTTATGACTACTCAGTAACCTCAGTGCCCTGTGTGGTAAAAAACACATTCCCCCTTCACATCCACATTAGGAGATGTGTGTGTGTGTGTGTGTGTGTGTGTGTGTGTGTGTGTGTGTGTGTGTGTGTGTGTGTGTGTGTGTGTGTGTGTGTGGTGGGGGAAGTTGTTGGAGAAAGAGGTGGAGAGCAGCCTGAGGCCGTGGAAAAAAAGGGGGAGCAATGCTGGACACTGTGTTTCAAAGAGCTGAAAAATGGCCAGCAGTGTCTGTGAAAGCACTGGAAAATGGCCTTAAGTTAAAATAAAATAAAAAAAGAAAACGCAATTTCCCAGCAATCTGCTCCAGAGACAACATGCGACTACATCAGCATGTGAAGCTCCCAAATCAACAAATTCACAAGTGTAATGCATATCCTTCACTGTCCACCATCTGTATCTTATCTTACTCTTTCGTAACACAGATACATCGTCACTGCTGCCTTGTGAACGCAGTTCCTTTTGAAGATGTGTGTGTGTGTGTGTGTGTGTGTGTGTGTGTGTGTGTGTGTGTGTGTGTGTGTGTGTGTGTGTGTATCTCCAAGTGGGGTCTAGTGACCCCATCTGTGGCAGCCTGTGAAGCTATTTATTTATTTATTTATTTATTTATTTATTTATTTATTTATTTATTTATTTATTTGTTTGTTTGTTTATTTGAGGTAAAACATTCAGGAACAAGAAACAGTAGATTAGATAGATAGATAGATAGATAGATAGATAGATAGATAGATAGATAGATAGATAGATAGATAGATAGATAGATAGAT
The DNA here is from genome assembly GCF_022655615.1 of Tachysurus fulvidraco. Classification (NCBI taxonomy): domain Eukaryota; kingdom Metazoa; phylum Chordata; class Actinopteri; order Siluriformes; family Bagridae; genus Tachysurus; species Tachysurus fulvidraco. The sequence goes on along the minus strand of NC_062543.1, from coordinate 4,197,362 downwards.
AGAATAGAATAGAATAGTACACGGTTATCTAATGTGCCTAATATTTGAAATGTTGGATTGTGTTTATAAACTAAATGAGTACAGCGATCTTGAAGGGGTCCAAGGACATTATTTTATATTGCTTTAACCAATACACACTCCAACATCTTAAGGATGTTACGCATTGGGAGTTACTACACAGGTGTGACTCCTGTAGTTTAGCTCCTCACCAGGGAGGTGATTATGTAGGTCAAAGGCTATGCTAACTGGCCTTAGCCTGAGTACACTGAAGGGATGCTTTCACTCAGGTCACCTTTGAAAACACAGGGTTTAGAGGTTACTGGGATCATAGCAGCTGAGAATATAAAGCAGTTTGGGGATACTGTTTTTATGCTCTTTTCTTGCTCTTTTGAGATTGTCCTAATTTGAAGTGGCATAACCCAGTAATCAGAGCTCTCTCAAAAAGAAATAACAGAAAATGCTTTCTACGTGTTGGTTTTAGATGAGGGATGTCCAGTTCAACCATCTCACCAGGTTTATTGGTGCTTGTATCGACCCTCCAAACGTCTGCATTGTGACTGAGTATTGCCCACGGGGAAGCCTACAGGTAAACTTTTCTAGATGTTTTAGATATTTGTATGTGCATGTTCATGTCATTAGCAAGATGCTCGAATTACACAGACTAATAAACATATTGAATTTTCAGACTTTCATTTCTGAGGTCCTTAAAAATATATTTTTTTCAATTTTGATTGTTCTTCTGAACATAATTGGATAAAAACATCTGTTTTTTGGTGTTATGATTCTTTTGTGGGCTCGTATGATATATAGTTCATGTTAGATATAGCAAACCTGCACACCTGACAGGATTTCTGACAGGATCACATCTATTGTATAAACATAATTATTTTCAAAGATAATTTTAGCCAGAGCGCTAGCTAACATGCTAGGGCTAACATATGTGATTGCAGTGGTGAAGGTTGATGGTTAAGGAAAAATTTTATGAATCTGACCTAAAATATATATATATATATATATAATGTCATAAATCTTGTCAGGATAGCAAATGTTAACAGTGAAAGGTCCTGCATTTGATAATATTACCTAAAGTCCTGTCAGAAATTATATCAGCTAAGCTATTTATTAGCAGTGAGGATTATGAACATTTAGGAGTATATATGTGTTATGGATATGTTCCTTCACTAATTAATATGAACTAGAATCCTGTCAGATGATCTGATGTTAGCTATCTGGCTATTATTAAGTTAATTATTAATTTACAAATCCTGTCAGGTTAGCAAGTGTTGAGTAGCGTTAGCAGTACAAGCTGACATTTGTAATAATGACTTAAATCCTGTCAGATTAGCTACAGTATCTGGCTAATATATTTTGTGGAATGTATGTACAATTATGAATATCAGTGACTTTCTTCTTGCTGTGTGAAGACTTGTATGTAGACCTTGTTGGTTCATTGTATAATTTTCATTCATTTCATATAATTCATTTTCTGACACTTTCATTTAACAAACTTAGCTTTTCATTACAGACCTAAATGACTCAATGCTTTTGGTTTGGATGTCTAAGGTGTTGATTACAGTTTTGCTTTTGCAGGACATTTTGGAAAACGAGAGCATCAATCTGGACTGGATGTTTCGGTTCTCACTGATCAATGACATTGTCAAGGTGTGTGAGAGTAATGCTTGCCAAATTATTCAGCCTCGTCAAAGCAAAAAAAAAAAAAAAGCACTTAATAGCTTCCTCAACAACACATATGTTTTGGAGAAGATGGATTCATTTCAGTAAATAATCGGTTACGCTAAAAGGATTTTAATAGTCTTAATAGCCATCTCGGACATTGTCTTTGTGTTGCCTTGACAATTTTTTCATGAGTGAAAGGAACCCTGTTAGCGATGGAACAGAGATAGAATGATGGTACTTTTGAAAGATACAAAAGTAGAAATTTTTTATTTTTTTTGGAGATACACAAAAGCTCCATGCTTTCAATGAAAAAAATTCTAATCGATCCCTTAAGTAATAAGACAGAAGCATAGAGAGAAAACTGAAGAAAAATCTTTTTCCCTTGCGGTTATTTGTTTGTGACAGTCACAGAATCACAGAGATGATGCTAAGCTTTAAATTGCTTTTGAATACAGAAAATCGTTTAATTTAGAAATTATTGCAGATAATACTTTTTGGAGTGGCTTGTTTGTTGTCTGTCATTTCCATATTCATTTAACTGCTGTAATTAATCCCACTTGCCTTCTGGTGTTAAAAAAAAACAACTGTATTTTTTTTTATGCAGCTCAGGAGCACTTATATCTTGAATATAGCCAGATTTACCTAGTATTCCCTATTATAAGAGAACAATTAACGAAATATTAGATTATTAAACCTATGTCTGGGTATTTTATAATTCAGTTCAGTATACAGTGCTAGTGGCAGATTATTTTGCTTATTTAAAAAAAATAAATGCTTAAAATGAGTAAAATTATCTGCCTGTAGAGCGAGACTCTTGATTTTAAGCTTTAAATTAGTACAGTTGTGATAGGTTTTAATAATCTTAAATTGGTTTTGTCTACATTTAGCTGAAAGACATATGAATGAAATTTTGGTAAACATTCTTAAGATTGTGTTTTTTCTATTGGTGTTAGGGAATGAATTATCTGCACAACAGCTACATTGGTTCCCATGGAAATTTGAAATCATCGAACTGCGTAGTGGACAGTCGATTTGTCCTGAAAATTACAGATTATGGTCTGGCAACCTTTCGTTCGGCCAACGAAAATGATGACTCGCATGAACTTTATGCAAGTAAGCGAATGTTAAGCTAAAAACACATTAAATAATTAACATTTGTGAACTATTTAAAACATTTAATTTATTTGCTCTAAAGCCGGAAAATTGAATCAATGAAAATGAATCAATGAATTGAACGAAACATTGTTCAGATTGTTAATGTTTTGATATTTCAGGGAAATTGTGGACAGCTCCAGAGTTACTGATATATGACAGACCTCCACCACAGGGAACCCAGAAAGGAGATGTGTACAGTTTTGGTATCATCCTTCAGGAGATTGCTTTGAGAAATGGGCCTTTCTATGTAGAAGGCATGGATCTGAGCCCGAAAGGTAAATTAGATTCAACATGTTGTTGGATAAGGAGGGGCACGGTGGCTTAGTGGTTAGCACGTTTGCCTCACACCTCCAGGGGTGGGGGTTCGATTCCCACCTCAGCCTTGTGTGTGTGGAGTTTGGATGTTCTCCCTGTGCCTCCGGGGTTTCCTCTGGGTACTCCGGTTTCCTCCCCCAGTCCAAAGACATGCATGGTAGGTTGATTGGCATCTCTGGAAAATTGTCCGTAGTGTGTGACTGCGTGAGTGAATGAGAGTGTGTGTGTGCCCTGTGATGGGTTGGCACTCCGTCCAGGGTTTATCCTGTCTTGATGCCCGAAGACGTCTGAGATAGGCACAGGCTCCCCGTGACCCGAGAAGTTCGGATAAGTGGTAGAAAATGAATGATTGAATGAATGTTGTTGGATAGACTACACTCTATATGTGTTCTGATGTATATTCATGTCTAATAATATGTCACAACACAACATGGTGAGTCACACCTGTGAATATGACATTTTTAGTGATGATTAATAAAATGCCGTGAGAAATTCACAGAAGGAAAAAAAACATAATCTTTTAGCTTATTTAATGTTATATATGGGGTATAGTTGCAGGTTTTCCCTTCGCAGGGTGCCAAAACTTTAACACTACTGAAAATAAAAGAAAACTTTAATGCGATATCTAAAAAAATTATATATAAACCTCTATTTAGTTGTTCTAAAATGTTATTGTACTATTATTCCCTATAGTGTCAATAAGCTATTTTTAATTTGTCCACAGTATGGTGGAGTTTATATGTAAAAAGAGTACATTATTGTGTATAAATAAATATAAAAATAAAACTCAAACAGTAAATTGCATCAAATGTGATACATTCTGAAGGTGTTTGCAAAAAAAACCCATTTATTAGACACTATTACTGAATCAGTGTGCAGTAGGAAGTGATTGATTTTACCACATGCCTTGTTTATTTATGTTCATTCAGATGTTCTGTGTTTCAGAAATAATCCAGAAAGTGCGCAACGGCCAGAAGCCCTATTTCCGTCCCACGACAGATAACTCGCACCACTGTGAGGAGCTGACCACACTAATGGACAACTGCTGGGCAGAGGATCCCACTGAACGGCCAGATTTCAGCCACATCAAGATCTTCATTAGCAAACTCAACAAGTGAGTGCTGCTACTAAAGTGCATGCCAGATCGGACCTGTGCAGTGATTCAGTTTGAATGAATGGTGGATATTATTATATCATAGTGTGACGTTTTAATACAGAAAAACGCATAATCACAATAAAGTTCTGGTATTCTGTATAAGGTGTACTGTAGGAGGTGGATAAAAAATGGATAGTTGTAAACATGATATTCGTGAAATGGTGTCATGTTTAGTTTAAATGTTTTAGTATTGTTTGAAAGTATTTTTAATTAATTTTTTAATATGTTAGATTTAATCAAAACTACAGTATTTCTTGTTTCACAGACTTTATTCAAAAGTCCAGAAGACTTATTTAGTAGATATAATTGTCATAGAAATTCATTATGAGTGATGATCTTAACATCCATGAATACCATACTGTATGAGTGTTTACCCTCATAAACCCTTGGCTATTATTTTTGCTGAAATCTTCCCAATAAATAAGTACTTAGAAAATATAATAGAATCCTTCACTGATGTGTTACTTCAGATGTTCAAACAAATGTTAAATAAAATTTTGTTCTGTTGTACTGTATAGAATCATACTGTTAAATTTGCTTTGCTTATTTATAAAAACCCAACTTTGTTTTGTTTAACCTAATAGTACTTGTTTAATAAGATCACTGATCTCTAGTTTAATATATATATATATCTCGCTAACAGCCAATCATGTAACAGTATCATGTTTGGTATCTGATATCGTGATACAGTTTTCAGCCATATCGCCCAGCCCTACTTCATCCCCATATATGATGCACACTACTGTCATTTGCAATACTAGGCACTCTCACACTTTATATATATATATATTTTTACCTCCACAGCTATTCTTACTCCACTTTTCATTTGATTGATAAATGGATTCCAGTATGGATTTAAAAAAATTGATTGATTTACGAGGACTAGTTGACATGTTAAAATGTTTTGCTAAAACGTTTGCCAGGCGTCGTTAATTTAAAAAGGGACCTCTTTTCTTAATGAAATGCATGGTATGTTGTGGTGGGTCTTGGGATGTTTTCGGTATGCAAAAGAATAGAATCTATCTATGCAAATAGGAATTTGAAAAAAAAATGGACAAAGTGTACTTATCAAGGCTTGTTACAGAGATCAGCTTTTTTTAATACTCATGCGTCTGTAATGGTGCATGTAGGTGTGAGTTCTGACCCAGAATAGATCTGAATCATTCAGTTCTCTGAGTTAGTGCACCGACTGAGCATGATTCAGCCCACATCTACATGTCTCGCATAGATACTCAACCTTACATTTGTAGCACAAGCCTGGCATATTAAGAGGAACCAGAGTGGACTGAGATTGTGATTGCTTCACACAGTAGAGGTACAGCATTCTTCTGTTAGTGGTCATTAATCAGACACAAGCAAATAATTACTCATTATAATTCAATGGAAATGAAAAACTTTGTAATCTGTGAGGGTTAAAAAATGACAAATCATCTATTTAGATTTATCAATCCTTGAGTCTGATCCCTTCAGGAATCCGGCTGCTATTCGCATTTATGTATAAAATATATCTTCAAAATTCTGTCAGAAATTCTGATAGGTTTAGCAAACATAGCTAGTCTACTAGCATTAGCAGTGAAAGCTATTAACATTTATTACACATATAATATAATACAATTATCTTTAAAATATTTGCCAGAAATCCTATCAGGTTGTCAGAAAATAACTAGCCTAATAGCATTAACAGTGAACATTATTAAAATATCTAGAATATCTGATATAAATCTTGTCATGTTAGTGAATAATTCCTAGCCTTCTATAGTACACGCTAGAGTAATTATATCTTTTAAAAATTCCGACAGGAAACTCGTCAGTTAGCTTTTTTACTTATGATTGCATGCTGGTGCTAACGGTGAATGAATAATGTTAGCTAGCTGTGTAAAAAGTATGCGCATAAAGGAATGGCAATAATTACATTCTAGCTATTAGTTAATAATTACTAATCAAGTGAAACAAATGGTAAATCAACCTCATAATCATTGAAAATCATCCTTTAAGAAATCTTGTCTTCAAACAAATTTACTTTCTGTATTTATGTGACTTGATTATAAATATGAAATATGTAAATATGAAGGTGTTTGAGTTTCTGACTGCTGATTGTTTTCGTGGCAGAGAAGGGAGCACCAGCATCCTCAATAACCTGCTTTCCCGAATGGAGCAGTACGCCAACAACCTGGAGAATCTGGTGGAGGAGCGAACGCAGGCCTACTTAGAGGAAAAGAGGAGAGCCGAAAATCTGCTTTACCAAATCTTGCCACAGTGAGAAACCTTTGCTTTTGTTATTTTCTAATGTGCACATTCGAGTTTCCTTATTGCTGCCAAGCTATTAACCACAACTTGATGAATGAAAGGTTATTAAACCCCTTGCCCTCCCCCTCTACACACACACACACACATACACACACACACACACACACACACACACACACACACACACACACACACACACACACACACACACACACAACTTGTGATGTACTTTCACTAAATTTTTTTTTCCTGCTGAAAATAGATGATTGTCCTGGCATTGTCCTCTATTTTAGACATAATTATGTAAGCAGGGAGGAACATTAAAGCCAGCTGAAGTGACTGCTGAGGACTGTGGGAACGGCTGAGAATTTTAAGCCCTCTTTGCGAGAAACAGGAAAATCCACGTCTCTGGCTCTATCATTAATTGATCTTTTTTCCCTTGTGGAAAGAAGGATTTTCTGTTGTTATATCGGGAAAAGGCTGAGAACCAAAGTTGAGTTTGGCTACCATGCAGTGCAGTGTTCAAAACTAATGTTTTAATTTTATCCCTTGTACACGCATTTGCCTGAAACATACTATAACTCCTTAGTCGGCTGTCACGGTTCTGAAGTTTTGGGGCCTGGTAAATTGCTCAAGACTGCCCATGGTTATTATTTTTGGTCGAAATGTATTAGTGTTAGAATCACGCTGGAACTGTGCAGTGATTTTGCTGTTCGGTTTCTTGACCTCTTTTTAATATTCATGTTTTTTCCCTCTCAGTTCAGTAGCAGAGCAGCTGAAGAGAGGAGAGACGGTGCAGGCAGAGGCTTTTGACAGCGTCACCATCTATTTCAGTGACATAGTGGGCTTCACTTCAATGTCTGCTGAAAGCACACCGTTACAGGTACATGTCTATGTGTTTGAAAATAAAAGAATTGCTTTATGATTATTATTATTGTTGTTGGTTATTTTTATTTTATTTAAAAAATTAATATTATAATTTAATGTTGTCATATTCGGTATTCATGGTACCATTACAGCATGAAGAGCTTTAGCATTACAAATAAACAAAGGTCCTAAAATGTCTGTGGCTATATTTATTAAGCATGACATTCTTAAGGAAGAGCAGGCCCCATAAAGAGATAAATGTCCTTGGTGTTCTTCTGTCCTTGGCTTTCCCTCAAGAAAAATGTATTCTTAAAACACGATCACCTTTTGAGGAAGAAGGCTTAAACTCTGATGGCCAAATATGGTCTATAGTTTGTTATCTGATTCCAGGAAAATTCTCTACGTTATAGTGGGAGGGATTGGTTGTGTTTGTATGAATCTCAAATCATGTTTAATGAATTAGACACTGAACAGAAGTCGCTGTTTAACTTAAGCCAGGGATGGTCAAAAGCCAGTACATTGTTCAAGCTTTCATCTCTTTGCTATGACAGAAGTGTATTCACAATGTGTGAAAATAGAGGAAATAAAAAATCCCTTACTAAGACATATGAGAAAGGTAGCTTGTGTGTTGCATACTACATAATCTAAGGCTAACAATAAACAAACAAAAAAGATTGTGGATATGGTGAAATAGTTCTGTGTGATTGTAAACTCCAGGTTAACAGAATATGTTTTTTTTCCTCCTGTGAATTTCTCACGGCATTTTATTAATCATCACTAAAAATGTCATATTCACAGGTGTGACTCACCATGTTGTGTTGTGACATATTATTAGGCATGAATATACATCAGAACACATATAGAGTGTAGTCTATCCAACAACATTCATTCAATCATTCATTTTCTACCGCTTATCCTGGGGTTTGTAGTTTGAGGTTTCACACTACTCACACTGTACCTGGGATTAATAAACAATGAATCCTGGATCTTTGAATCTATTTGCACCGTCAGCAATCGTGATTGGATAAATACGTCATGTGACCGCTTTAAATGATGGCTTGTTTCAGGTTTCACATAAAGGAGAAAAAAATTTCAGGTTTTCCAATCTGCACTCGAGCAGATATCTTTCTCTTTCACAGATTTCTAATCTTTTTTTGGCCTTTTTATGTCTGTCATGTTGGTGTTCGTTGATACTGAATTTCCTCAAATTTTTCAGTCTATTTCCCCATTGCTACACTGTGCACGTCTGTGATGTTCAGTGTTTTGCCGCTTGACTCTACCGAACCATTTTTATTAATGTAGCTACGTCCTGGTTTTCACGTGATATGAGCTACACTCACATTGTTTCTCATTGGGTTTCTGTTGCATTCTAACACCACACCATTTGACACTGAACACTTTCAGCAAAAGCCATGCTAACTCTGCCTAAGAGTAGGACTTTATAATGCTGGGAAAAATCTGCGCTAAACCCTGCTTTGAATTAAGTGTGAACCGTTTTAACAATGTCTTTGCGTTGTTTATTTTTGATACTTTTCTCTGTACATGCTTCTTATTTTTGTCTTCATTTTACAAGAGTCGAAAGCGGACGCTACGCTTTATAGCTGCATCTTCTAACTGAAATCTAGCAGATGCACTATTTATACTATGAACAGATAAAAATAAGAGCGTGTCATTAAATAATTTATTATTTGTAATTTAACACGATATAAGAGAAAGAAAACATTTTGGGATGTACTGTTAATTATAGGGTTTATTCCTTCATTAATATAACAGTCAATATTTCACCTTTTCTGCACTTTAATCTCCAAGTTTTATCTCTTAGCATCAGTGTGATTAATTTTCTATTCACATTGTTATTGCTCTCATTGTGTTGTATTCATTACCACTTACTTTATTCATGCAAATTTTTCCTCGGTACAGTCTGTGTTTGGGCTTGCATCCAAAAGAGGAGGAAGAAACTATTTTCATTTGAGGGAAGCTCGAGCAGTTCGTGCTGAAATGCGTCAAACCAAAGAAGTTTTTTTGGTTCCTGAATCTTCATGGAAAATAATAGTGCAGAAGATACAATGGGGGTCTTTTAAATATTCTGAGGCTACTCGGGTTTGCAGGAAATATCCAGAGAAAAGTTCTACTTGCTAACTAAGAAGGTGACTGACCTCCAGGGAGATTTGTGAGATAACTGCTGTATACCAGCAATAATGCTCCAATTAATTCGTGGGAGAACTGAACAGAGATGGCATGGAAGAACCCTGAACTAATTAAACCAGGCTCTGAGGTGTAACTGGCTGAAGAGGATGTTAGAAATTCACCATCAATGCTTTTATATCGAAATTTTTTAAGACAGTATATCAGTAATATACCTAAGCGTTTATAATGGATCATTTCAACAAGTGTCAGACTTTTGTTTTATATATTTTTGTCAATTCAGGGCCCGTATTCATGAAAAGTGTAAGTGTAAAGAGTTTCTCCTAGTCATGTAATTCTAAAGAAAACATTCTTAGAAATGTGGAAGTTTGCCTTTAAGATGAAATAGAAGATCCTAGTAAAGATAAAAGTCATTCATAAAGCATCATAAGTCGTGGCCTAATGGTTGGAGAGTCTGACTCCTAACCCTAAGGTTGTGGGTTCGAGTCTCGGGCCGGCCACGGCTGAGGTGCCCTTGAGCAAGGCACCAAACCCCCCAACTGCTCCCCGGGCGCCGCAGCATAAAAAAGTGTTCAAAAAGTGTTAGAAGTGAGGAGGACTTTTAAGAGGCTTAAGAGTTTCTTTATTAGAGGAAAAAAGGTGAAAAGGGAAAAGAAATGTTTTGTATACGATATTTAATAATGAGAGTGAGTTAATAAATTGATATAGGTTAGATCGTGTAGGGATTCTTTTTGTGACCAAGAACTTCCGAGAACAGAAATGGGTTCGATATCTTCATAGAAATATTTGTATGAAAAGAAATTATTATTATTATTTTTTTTTTTAATGAACATCTTACTCCTAGTGAAAAGGGTAGAAACAAAAATACTTATAAAATGCTGCTTATTCTGTCTACTTTTATATGAGCTTCATGTTAACCACCACTGTAGAGTGTGATATGATAAAACATTCAATGCCGACCCCTGGGTGAAAGTTTCCGTTCACACTGCGGGAAATCTGAATTAGATTTACTAAAATAACAAAGTTTGTTGTAATGTTTCCTGAGAATGAAATGTGACTGAAGCCATGTTTCTTTGCAGGTTGTAACACTGCTGAATGACTTATACACATGTTTTGATGCCATCATTGATAATTTTGATGTTTATAAGGTGAGTAACATCTTAAACCATTTCTTCGTTTTCTAAGGTTGTTAAATATTTATATCTTACACTCTAAACAATAACGTAACGACACATGGATCAAGACATCTATCTTCTTTATTTTAGGTGGAGACCATCGGTGATGCCTATATGGTGGTGTCTGGTCTACCTGTACGTAACGGCAAACTCCACGCACGTGAGATCGCCGGAATGTCGTTAGCTTTGCTGGAGCAGGTTAAAAGCTTTAAAATCAGACACAGACCCAATGACCAGCTGTGGTTACGCATCGGAATCCACACAGGTACTTTTTCTGCTGTTGGAAGTTGGCTCAAGCGAAAACGTGCGTTCAGATTGCAAATCGCTACAGAATGTGTTTACATGTACAAAATAATCAGATTAACTGCAAACTGATTTTGGCATTCGTGTCAGCACCGTGTTTGTGTGTATTTAAGTAATCTGATAATCAGCTATCAGCTATCAATTCTGCTTTATAGTAACATAGGCGATCTTTTCAAGTGTAGTAAGTAAAAGCAGAGAAATGTTTGCTAAACATTTTACGATCGACGTTTTTAATCCGTGCTTTTCCATGTGTCCCTCTTTAAGCTCTCACTATTCTGATCCAAAGATCAGAACCAGCTTATTTTTCTCCTTCTTCTGATTGTGTGTGTATCTGATTAATAGTCTACATGCACATCTGATTATTGGCTTAAATAATCTTTCATTGAATTGCTTCATCATAGTCTGCACTTTATGCCTGCTTTAAATGACCGAAACAGAAACCGATTTGATTTAAGATCGGACACATGCACACGATACACACATGTCGTATTGTCTCGAATCAAACGCGTTGCTTTTACCAAGGTGAGTCCTGGCCCCCATCTTGTTAGGGCTGAGACACAGCATTAGTACTTAATTAATGCTTTCTCTTAAACTCACAAGGCCACACAGCCAAGCAGTAATCCTCTTCCCCTTACTTTCGAGAAAATCCCGCAGCATGCTCTCACAAATCTCTGTCAGTCTCTGTCAGCTTGTGTATATGCACACCGCAGTGGCTGTTGTAATGAGATTAAGGCTGGAAAGACTGCAAGAGATCAATGTCCTCAGTGTGAACCCTCAACCTGTCAGTTGATAGGATCAGAGAGATCTGTATGGTGTCTTCTGGCAGGAGTTTATAAATCTCCCACAACTGTGTGTGTGTGTGTGTATGTGTGTGTGTGTGTGTATACAGGGCCTGTCTGTGCAGGTGTAGTAGGACTCAAAATGCCCAGGTACTGTTTATTTGGAGACACTGTCAACACAGCATCAAGGATGGAGTCCACCGGGGAAGGTACGTGACATAAAACAATCTCTAGAACTTTCTAAGGTAGAAAGAGAAGCTAAAAACTTCACTTTAGTAAAAGTAATGACTCAAGCAGAAGCAAAATAAATGTCCTTGTGTAAGAGAAAGAACGTTTTTGATGAATAGGCGACTCAAGTAGCGCACAATTCGGTGCTCAATTTCAGATTTAAAATAAGAGGAGAGAAAAATCATCCAGTTTTTTACATCATAAAGTCCGTGTCTCATCCGTGACAGAGACTTGACAATGTGTACAACATTCGCTGTGGCCACTGATTGTATAAGTAATCTATAGTAGGAATGTTAAAATATTGATTAATTGAATGCGGTTTATATTTATTTGTCTGTAATATTATACTGGCAAAGTGAAAGCTATTATGTTTAAACACTGTAAAACACAGAAGGTGAAATTTATAGTCATAGTCGATCCAAATCTGAGTATTCACTGTTACATGTGGTATAACATAACAGCATTGTAAAGCCCTAAATCTTCCCAGTAGTAGTAACTGAGCAACACTAAAACTACTGAATGTAGTGGGATTGTTTTTTTGTTGATGTTGCTGTTGTTTTTTATATGTATATAATCCATAAATCTTATGCATAATTTGAGCTTTAATGTTTTAATAGACTTATCTGAACTAATCTAAAAGTGATAGTACATAAAATTAGTTTTGGGGCAATTTCTAAATCAAAACAAAATCTCAAGTAGCATTCCGATTGTATAGTTGATCTACATTCATTATGTTCTCTGAATGTCACGGCACTACGCGGGGAATAAAACTAATACGTTGTACTTACTAAATAAACATGGTATTCGTAAATCTATACGTTTTCCATCCTGATTAGTGATGAGAAATTGGTGCAGGCATTTATTGGCCTTTGTCTTATTGGAAGAGTTCATTTATAATCGTCTGCGCAATCGATTAATTTAGCAGCCTGCTAGCTCGCATAGTCACCGTCTATCAATAGCATCCTGATGGATACGTGAACATTAGCAGCATGTCTCACAGTGCAGCGTAGTCTGTTGTGAATGAGCACTTAGCAGTTCAAGCGTACCAGTCTACACACACACACACACACACACACACACACACAGACATGGCATATAGCATCCATTGTTTGTATTGACTTTCTGCCTGACTTCCTGTGCTGAGTTCCTTGTACTTAATAACCATTAATAATGAATGCAGGAGTCACTGCCCCTCTACCCTGTGTGATTTATTTTGCACTTCTAAGTAAGCCTCGGTATCCGCTCAGAGCATAAAATCTATTGCACATGCACATATGGAGTGTTCCCCATCAAATACACCCAAAGCACTAGAGACTACATGCATACATACATTACTTATTACATTACTCCAAGTCTGGGGTTTTCCATAAGTCTGCGGTCATCAAGGGTCCAGCTGTCACTCACTGATGTGCACTTACACTGATTGGCTGTACCCCCACCCCCACCCCCCACCCCCATTTTTCTTGCAGCCCTGCGGATACACATGTCCTCGGCCACCAAAGAGGTGCTGGATGAGTTTGGCTACTTTGACCTCCAGCTACGAGGAGATATAGAATTAAAGGTAATGTACTGTATCTCTCTGGACTGCGGTATGGATGCTGCTGTCTGTGCTTCTCAGATTACAAGCTGTAGCAGAGACGAAGCATCAGCATACACGCTGGGTCCCTGTAGGAATGGAAAACAAACGCAGTTCAGTCCTGATGAAGATACTTTTTCAGATAAGCTAATCTGAGGCTCCCTTTTATGTAATTATATTTAACGATTAGAGACAGGTTTTGCTCGAGAGCCTCAAATTAGGTTAGTTGTTGGTCTTCGCCGACTCAAGCCACTCTGCTGTCCTCGAGCAGGCACTGAGTGTTGACTATTTGCTCCTGAGAGCTTGTCGATATGCCGTATTGATCTCTGCCTTTTCCTTCTTTCAGGGCAAAGGCAAAATGAGAACATATTGGCTACTAGGGGAGAAGACTATGTTATCTGAGTGCTGCTGAAGAAGGGAAGCACTGGGACAAAACCTCTTTAGTACCATCCTTGGGTTTTTTGCTCCTTCTGGAATTTGCTCTCTGTGTAAAAGGATGCACAAACCAGCCCTGTCCTCACATGGAACATGTTACTCCTAATATCTTATGAGGAATTCGGATGTGGTATGTTTCATACCCGCTCTAACTGCAAAAGAAACTGTAAAGGTGTTTTTTTTTATAATGATGACGATAATGTTAATGAAGATGCAACTTCCAGTGTTGATATAGATGAGGACTTTTTTTCCTCAACGATTTACTTTATTTTTGTGCTTTCTATATTCAGATTTGTACGTGATTTGATGTGTATCTACAATACAGCACATGAATACGGCAAAAGTACAATGTACTGAACTTAGTGCTGGCATCAGAAGTGATATTTTGCCCTGGTTCTATACAGGTTAATATTTGTATATATGTATATCCAAGACAATGTAAGATATTTTGTTCAATAAACGATCTGAAAATTAGACTTTTTTTTGAGGGAACAGATTTTGTGATAGAAACTTTCCTCTCTCAGTGTGGTGTTTAAATGCTTTTCCTCTCATAAGATCATACCTCATCCTCTATACTCCCACAACCTCTGTGAGACTGTGAGTCAAAAAATTTGTTTATAGTCTAAGATTTTGACCACTGAAGGTCATTCTGGGAAGGTGAACAAGTCTTCCCGTTCATCAAGCATATCACATTACTCATATTTTAAACGCATATCCTTTCGAATAACTCTTATTTCTTATATTCCTTAGATGGCAACAGCTTTTTCCTTGCAGTCGAGTACAATAATCTGAAGGAATGACGTCACTGATTATCGAAAGCCCATTAGGTCTTTTACCATCTGTGTGTGTGTGTGTGTGTGTGTGTGTGTGTGTGTGTGTGTGTGTGTGCATGTTCACGGAAGCATCCCACCTACTTGACTGTGATTTGCCTCCCACACTCGGCTCTGTCACTCCGGTTGCTGTTGCAAAGAGGTCGTACTGCTCTGCAGAAAGCGCCTGCGCTGTGCTTCGATAATGAGAAAACTTGTTCGGCTTTACGTACCTATGTGGTTTTTTTTTGTTCTTACGTTATGAAGAGTAGGCACTAAGAAAAACTCTGTTTGGCTAAGCAATAAAATCTGTAAGCTTAAGCTACATAAGTGACATCTTAGCCAATCAGATTTAAGTATTCAGCTGTATATTTGATGATTTCTAGATGGTTGAAAACTAATTTACAGTTTGTCCAAAATCATACTTTTTTTTTCTCAATGGAATATTGAAGCTGAAATTCCTCAAAAATAATTCTTTCATGATTTTTGTCTTAATATTCAGTCAGCCTTTCAGCTGCCTCGACAGTCAGTCGACAATTTCAGTCTCGACAATGTGATATTCCAACAAGAACCTGTGTTTTTCAAGACACTAAAAAGATTTTAGGCTCTTTAAAAGAAAATAGGGGACTTTTTAAGTCAGTAAAATGCAAACTTGCAAAGGTATCTACTGTATATGCATCTTCACACCAAGCTTTCAATTCTTTAATTACCTGTAGAATCAGATTCAGAATCAGAACCAGGTTTATTGCCAGGTACTGTAGGGTCCGGTCCGCATGTACAGGAATTTGTCTTGGTGTGTTGGTGCATATTACTAGTTGAGAAGAAGCATAAGTATAAGAAACAAAGGTTATTAAAAATAAATAAATACATAAATTTAAAAAATAATATTAACAATAGCAATAACAGTGTGACATCATTATAGCACACGATCGGTAACATCTTACAGGAATAACAAAAATACAGACAGCATCATCCAACAAAATGCTAAACACATAATAAATATTTCGGTAAAAACTTTAATGTGCTTCAGGGTGAATCTCCATTAACTACACACAACCAGCAATAATTAACATCTAATAATTAAGATTCATGTAGGTTCTACCAGATGACAAATACTTCCCAAAAAAACAAGGGGGTGAATCTGCATGCATGAACATGGTCTAAAAATGACTTGTTGCCATAGCTACCCTGCTGAAAGCATGAAAGGTTAGTGCATCTGTGCTGGAAGTAAGCCGCTGCATTCAAAAGGAAGCCGGCGCAAACACTTGGTGTGTCATCAATATAATGCGGGTTCCTGTGTAGGGTGGGAAGGCAGATGCTTTGCGTCTAGCTACAAACCTAAATAAATGTTGTCAGTGTTCGAGCACAGCCTGCAAAGTTTCAGTTAAAAGATTCGACGAAAGGGAAGGAGCTTATTGAGTTTATTTGCCAGATGATAAGTGATGTTGGAAAAGTATTAGGGATAACTGGAAACCATCAGAAAGAACAGGATGTTCTTAGGCGGTTTGACTTCTGCGAGAACTCTGGCCTGTTGTACATAATGTTCAAAGATTTTTATTTTACATATTTATATTCTGGAACAAACAATTTAGAGTAGAGTGAGCTTATAAAACAGCTGTTTACTTTCTCATTTTGTTTCGTAATTAGGCTTCTTCTATATCAGTACAGTCCTCGGGATTGGGGTCCAAGCGCTCACGGATCGGAGTGCTGAAACTGGCGTTCTTCTTAAAAGGAGCATCTCTGTTTCTCACTGCTGTCACGCCCTGTTAAATAAATACAAAAACCTGTAGTTGAGGCTTGAGAACAACCACAGAATTCATAGGTTTTTACAATCAACTCCATGACTGGCATCCTTCATGAAAATGATCCCAACTTCATACCATGTCCATCAGTAAGTGATATTACAAACGTAAACGTTTCTCGGTGTACAAAGCCATTCTGTACAACGAGTACTTCTGACTTTGTGACAACATTTCAGTTGTTTAAAACAAAATAAAATGCCTGGTCTTTGTATGTTCTATGTGTCTATTTTTAAATAAACATTCTTCATATAATGACTATAGCTATAGAAACTTACAAATCCTTGAAGAGAAATTTGTCCATAAACATGAAAAATGTACTTTCATTATTTTACCATTCTCTCATGTCATACTGAACAGGTTAGATTTGTATGATAAAACTGATATAATGATTCAAAATTTCCCTCGACACCTTTAGCACTACCTGACTTGAGTTATAGAAGACAAATGATTTGTACTGTAATAGTACTATCTGGTGTCACCCAGTGGAGGTTGGCTTCCTGTTTTTTGAGATTGGTTCCTCTCAAGGTTTCTTCCATATGTCACCTCAGAAAGTTTATTTCTCTTGCCACCATTGCCTCTGGCTTGCTCAGTAGGGATCAATTTAATAATTTCTGCTTTGTGGCAATGTACATTGTTGTGTACATTGTATGTTGCGTTATGTTAAGGGGTTCAATTATTACGTGGGACATTTGGGGTTATTATCATATCATTTTGACAAACGTCGTCATGACGTTCATTTTGACTTTTTAAATTTGACATGTTTTTCATTACATGTAAAGATAACATACAAATAATCACTAGGAGAAACTGAATTCCTCTGAAACAAAATCCAGCTTGCTTACTATCTGGGAGAAGCACATAAGACATAAGCACTCATATTCAGTGTTTATAGATTAGATTTACTGAACGATTCTTCTATATTAAATATGAAGTCTAAGTCTATTGGGGTTCATGACTTCTGTTTTAAATAAACTTATAAATTATTCTATTTCTATAAATCTAAAGCATTTGGACTGTCTGAAAAAGACAAACAATGTTAAGTAGGGACAAGGAAAAGATTCTTGAAAAAAAAAACCAACACTGGCCTGGATCTGGTCTGTGCTTATGACTTCTTGCTAACACATTCATTCATTCATTCATTCATTCATTCATTCATTCATTCATTCATTCATTCATTTTTACACCTTACTGTACCTGAATCTTGTCAAAGTTTTCCCTCCAAAATGTAATGGCCTCATCGGTCCTGTAGTCACGACCCTAAAAGCACACAAACAATATACATATAAATATTTGTTCACAGTCATGATGTTCATGTAAGAAAGTCAAATCTTTTAGAAGGGTGCCAAAACTTTTGGAGTTCGATTGTAAATTGTGGTCATTCAGTGATTCCTCAGCGATGTAGTGACTGACCGTGGATGGTGTTGGTCGGACACACTGGAAGCCCTGTGCTGTGTGAACACTACTGGATACGGAGTGCAGTTCAGGGGCTGGAGGCCTCGGTGTGAGCTCTGCAAGCACCTGCTCGCTGTTATGCAGATCATATCATTACACACTGTTAGACAAAATATTCTCTCTAAAACAATGTTCAGGTAAAGTCTAAAGTGTCTTTTAAGTCTTTAAAGCGCAGCGTTACATCAAGCTAGTGACTTTGGGTTGGCATTGTGGACTAAAACCATCAGTCATGTGATTGTGGTTAACTAAAGAATGAAAGATTTTGCAA